>NC_138369.1:92981947-93077048 GCF_054177405.1 Leptonychotes weddellii | reverse complement strand
GGTGATAGACATTGGGGAGGGTGTGTGCTATGGTGAGTGCTGTGAATTGTGTAAGACTGATGAATCACAGACCTGTACCTCTGAAACAAATCATACATTATATGTTAAAAAAAAAAAAAGAAGATAGTAGGAAGGGAAAAATGAAGAGGGGGAATCGGAGGGGGAGACAAACCATGAGAGACTATGGACTCTGAGAAACAAACTGAGGGTTTAAGAGGGGAGGGGTGTGGTGGGATGGGTTAGCGCGGTGATGGGTATTAAGGAGGGCACGTATTGAATGGAGCACTGGGTGTTATACGCAAACAATGAATCATGGAACACTACATCAAAAACTAATGATGTAATGTATGGTGACTAACATAACAGAATAAAATTTTTAAAAATTAATTAAAAAAAAAAGAATCTGGTCTTCCAAGTTATATTGACATTATGTCCCTCTATACTAATCCCGTTTGAACTTACATTACAGACCATAGGCCATAGCAGAAGAAACTCTATTTGGAATGGAATACAGTGAAAAAGAACATGGATAGCTTTACCACTAGAATTATTGCTTAATTTAGGTTCTTTCCTCCTTTCCGTTAAACACACTTGAAGTGGGAAAATGCATATTTTATTCAGAACAAAATACTTTACTAAATTAAGTCCAATTATAGTTAGTAGCCTATGGGTCATTGCACAGAAAGTACTGCTTTCAGTCCCAAGCAAAAGCATCCCAGAAATCATTCACACATTTCCACGTGCAATTTCAGCATGAGTGCAAATTTTCTTCTCCTTTCGTCTCCAGCGACATTAATACAAACTAAAGATAATATGGGGACACTATTACAGGCTTTCTTTCCCAAGTAGTGCTATTTTAGGACGGAGGTATTAACTAAAGTCCAGTATCATTTAAAACAAAACATAAATAGAAAACATCACTTTCCCTAATCTTATTCAGGAGAAAAGTTTTTGTCCAATTCATAAGAAATACCTGTGGATTAAAACCTACTTTTACAGTCCAGGTTGATGTTCCTTTCTATGCTGTTATTTGAATAGTCGATTACCTTTCTGCAAAGCACCAGGACCAGAGAAAATGACTTGTTTTCTGTAGTGTTGCTTTAATTTGGCCCTAATGAGGAGTAGAGCCCTTTTTGTACCTTTGTTCCTTGGGGTGCTGAAGGCTTGATTTACTCATCCCAGTAATAGTCCCTGCTTGTTTGCCTCCTGCTCTGAACAAAGGCTGATTTTCATAAGAAAAGAATTAGTGAATGCTTTCCCTTAGGCGTTGGGACTAGCTCCTTCCAGAGAAGTGGGCTGTTGCCTGGCTTTTTGTCATCTTTCATCACCGAAGTGTTTGCAAAAAGCAGCAGAATCTCTGGTCCTCGCGTTGGTCTCTGCTTTCATACAACCAGTGATGGAAAGAACCCTAAACAATTTTAGCAACAAATGTTTGCTGGCACACGAACCTGAATTTATAGCAATTAGAGAGAATACACACATTTTCATAGAAGAATAGGCCTAACGACCTGCTTTGGTACACCAAGACCTGAGCACTCATTGTTGGCTTTGGCTTCCCTGTTGCAGTCGATAACATCAAACATTGAAAACTGAGAGCCGCTGAATGCAGCTCCAAGCAGCTTCAGGTTGAACGATGTTATCACTGGTTGCAAGAGTAACCGAGAACTAAAGGGCCCGGCTCCGTCTTGGCTTGTAAAAATGTCTTTCAGTTCTACTTCTAATATGTTTATATGTAGAAAGTAGCTGGGTATCCATATGTTCCTAAACACCAGGAATTATTGTGAAAGGGAACAGAGGATTTTCAAACACTGAAGATGTGGTGATAAAATGGAGACATGCAAAATTTTATTTGTCTGTTGAAAACTACTCTAACCCTTCACTTGTATGTAGATATTAGCAACAAATTCCAGGTGTTCTGGACAACTCTTAAGGACCTCTTTGTGAGCATTTTAAATGCAAGGGAATTCTTTACCCCTCCTAATGAAGCCGTGTCCCCTGATTTATGGATCATTTAGCACAGCTCAGCTGCACAAAACAGGTTAATTCCTGCATAGAGGGCTGCTGAAAGGAGGGAGCTTTGGAGACAGAGCTTTCCCAG
This sequence comes from Leptonychotes weddellii, assembly GCF_054177405.1. Classification (NCBI taxonomy): domain Eukaryota; kingdom Metazoa; phylum Chordata; class Mammalia; order Carnivora; family Phocidae; genus Leptonychotes; species Leptonychotes weddellii. Next base: position 93,074,950 of record NC_138369.1, on the reverse strand, counting down.
GAGTGCCTGGGTTCTTCTTTTCTGAGGCTCTGTACCTAGAAGCCTTGAGAAACACAGATGACCTGGGAGAAAATGAGAACATGCATCCCCGGGCTCTGAATTCATTTCAGAGTTTCCCCCCCTAGTGACCCAACTCCCAGCAAGTGACCTGACATTTTGCTTCAGGACTAACAGCAGACAGCTAGCTGCTAGGGGGCTAGCTATGGTGCCGCCACCCAGAGAAAAGCCTAAAAAATAAACTTGGAGAAATCTTTAAAGTAGAACTTTCCAGAACACATAGGTTTTCCCAGGGGAAAAAAATATTAATAGGTTAATGTTCAAATATATTCATTCAAGAGTGGTATTAAGATATTTAAGTTTACATAACATTTGCATCTAAGGGAGTACCAGGAAGGATAATAATGAGGAAGGTAGAAAATGAGGAAAACCACCTTTTCTTGATGGAGTTCTGACCTAGAGCAGGGTTCAGCCCACGTGGTTCTCATTTACAGATAATGGAGATTAGTTAGAAAACAAAGCCTTAAGAAAAAGAATGCCCTTTTGCAACGACAATGTGGATGGAACTAGAGGGTATTATGCTAAGTGAATCAGTCAATCAGAAAGACAAGTATCATATGATCTCACTGATATGAGGAATTTGAGAAACAAGACAGGATCATAGGGGAAGGGAGAGAAAAAATGAAACAAGACGAAACCAGAGAGGGAGACAAACCATAAGAGACTCTTAATCTCAGGAAACAAACTGAGGGTTGCTGGAGGGGAGGGGGTGGGAGGGATGAGGTGGCTGGGTGATGGACACTGGGGAGGGTATGTGCTATGGTGAGCACTGTGAATTATGTAAGACTGATGAATCACAGACCTGTACCCCTGAAACAAATAATACATATGTTAATAAAAAATTATAAAAAAAAAAGTATATCAACCCTACCATTAAAAAAGTTTTTTTTGATTGCAAAAAAAGAAAAAGAATGCCCCATTTAAAAAATGTTTTATTTTAAAATATTACTACAGCAAAGTATTACTAAAGTAATTAAACATGACTAAGTATTTAGAAGGCTCTTAAATTCCATCTAACTTCTTTCAGCTCTGATATAATTCTTGCATTTTTTTTTCCTTTTCCTTTGGGTTTGAATATGGAAACATGTTTAAAATTATACTATTATAATTCAAAATATTGATATAAAAGTTTGAAAATAACAATTTTTATAAAAGCTAGCCTTTTTAGCTTAGGCCAGTTTCCTTGAGGCCAAGTGCATTGAAAATTTATTTGTGCAGTGATCAAAGGCATTATCACATCCCAAATCCCTGAAGTCTCTCTTGCCTCTCTAGCCAGGTGCATTAGCCGACTAATAGTATTTCCAGATAGAAAAATGGAAAGGAAAATGCTGAGCCTGACACGGAGAGAAGAGCTTAATAGGCTTGTGTACATACATTAGCCTTATGACTCACGATGGATCTGCAGAGCACCACTGCCAATTCTATCTCAGAGGGTCCGTCATTAACACTCTGATCCCTGCTGCCTCTTTGCCCTGCAAATTCTCTTACAAGCTTTCCAAATAGATGCTTTAACTTAATATTTCTTCAAGGAGGAGAGAATGTAAGCAAGTTCAAGACAAACCAATCTGACGTCACATTTTCTTTGCTGATTTCAACAAATCCTAAGTTCTGGATTTTGTTTTATTTACAGAGTCTATCTCTCTATTCACAGAAAAGGAATTAATACTGAGTCACTCAAGGGCTGAAAGGAAAATAAAAAAAGAGAGCCCTTCTCCTCTCCTTAACTAACAACAAATTACTTTCAAACTGTTCTAAGTGTTTGTGATATTTTTCAACAAATCAGGCAGCACTAGGCTAAAATGTATCAAATACACAATAATGGAACAACTGGTAGTAAATATCATTTAGTTATCAAAACTGCTTCCCCTCCTTTTTGTTTCCTACCATCCAACATGAGAATCAGAGATATGATTGGAAATGAAGTCTTTTTTCCCCCTACATCAATAGAAAACTGGTATTTCTGTTACCTTTAATCAAGTCCAGAAATAAAACAAATTGTGATCTCCAAATGTAAACATTCATGGAGATTTGCACGGTGGTTTCTCATTCTTTCATGCTTTCTGGAAGATTCTAGAAAGACATCGCTTACAAGAATTGTTTAAACATGCTTTCTACTACAGTGTTTCCTGGGGTGGGGCAAATAATTTCCATTGCCTCTAAACAAAGCACAGACAGACTAAAATGCTATCGGTGATCTAAAACGTAAAAAGAAATAATAGCAAACTTCTATAGATGACTCCCTCTTTATAACTTCTATAACTAAAGCTATTTCAGAAACAACTGGAAGGGTAATTTCTTTAAAATGGCTACAGTTAGGGTGAAAAATTAGCATTTAATAATTTATTCACTTTAACATTTTCAGCGTTGAGATATAGAGGGAGTTTTTCAATGTTTCAACAGCAGTGCCTTGTGATGTTCACCTTGCACTTTAGGCAAAATCTGAGCCATGTTGTTTCATCATCACCCCTGTTCTCCCACAGAAGTCCTCAGAACTCAGTTATCCATTTGTAGGACCAGCTCAGGACCCCAACCAGGCTCGGTTGTTTAAATACACCTAGAACACGTCCCTTCTTCTCTTTTTCACTCTAGCCACTTTTTCTAGCATTACCATTTCCCTTCCACACTTCACCTCCTTTACCTACCTCTAGTCTTAATACAATCCGAGATTTTAGGATCCCGAGTGCTGAAAAAAACCACACCATCATGCAGTCACTGTTCCAGATGCCCGGCGACAGCTGGCCTGCAGCCCTCTCTGATCAACTATTTACATGTTCATAATAAGTAGTCTCTGGCTTTCCTCACAATGGCAAATCAAAACCATCAGCAAACTGCCTGGTTGTCCTTCACTTACCCTGCTGCCCCCACACCCTACCCTCCTTCTCGAACAGCACCCTTCTCTCCCATTTCACAAAGAAAATGAAGCTTACCAGATGTGTTCCTTTCTGATTGCCAAGGCTCATGCATCTGTCCCTCCTTTAGATGGTCTTTTCTACTGGCCTAAGGTCTCTTGGTGGGCAGGGGGTGGGGGTCACCAGCATCTCCTCCCTCCCCTGTGTCTTCAAAGTCTTTCTTCTGTATCCCCACATTCTATCTACCTGCAGCGCACTATTACCTGGTTTCTGCCTCCACCCTGCTAAAATTTTCTGGCAATGTTTGCCAGTGATCACTTCATATTGCTCCACACAAACTCATTTTGATTATATTAATTGACATCCTTATACTATTTGACATAGCTGATTATTCCATTCTTCCTGCAATTCTCTTTCTTTCCTCTGTGACCACATACAGTAATGGTTCTCCACTTGTATTTCGACCTTTCCACTTCAGTCTTCTTCCCTGATCTTCTTTTATTCATCTCCTAAATGCCCGTGATCTTGGGGGGAGCTGAAGTGGTCAAACCAGGATTCAGAACCAGAAAGTAGAACTCCAGGCCCCAGCAACACAGGCCCCATGTTTGCCTGATGGCTAAACTCGGTGGCTTGACAGTTAAGGAAAGAAAAAAGTTCAAATCCCTGCTCTGCCACTTACTAGATGGATGTTTTGGGGCAAATTATTTAGTCTCTTTGAACACCCATTTTCTCATGTATAGAATATAGGTAATAATACTTTACAGATAAAGTTGCTGTGAGGAATAACTCTGGTAATAAGGGCAAAGTGTCTATAAATATGGCTTTCCAATAAATGATAACTATTATTATTTTATTGGTTTTATGGTTCCTCAAATATTTATCTTTGTTTTCAGAATCCAGCATGAGACAAAACAGTAATGTGGGGGAGCCATTTAGGGCTGCATTATATTAGGGAAGAGAGAGAGGCATTCTTGCTACAATTCAGTTGAACCAATTTAACTATTATCTGAGCTATTCACCTAGTCTAATTCTCTATTAAGTTTAAGAAGCTTCCATTCTTTCCAGAGCAACAGAGACTTGAATGCTTCACCAGCACTGTTAGCCAGAGTTCCTCATAGTCATTCCCCCACCTCATCCCCCTGCCCCATCTAAACCAAGAATCTGTATGGACCAATGATCCCAGATTTGCAGAGTGCAAAGCATATTAACATATCACCCCATTATCTTTAAGACTATCTTTAAGCACCAGAGACAGAAATATTTAATAAGAATCTATTAAGCAAATCAACATTTTTAAATTTGTGAAGAGTTTCTCTACCTATAAGTTTGTAATTCAAAGAGAGAACGAAGGGTTTATTAACTCTTTAAAGTTCTTGATAAAGGATTGTTTTAAAAGGTAAAATGATTGCTAAATATAAAGCAAATGTGTGTTAAAGATTTTATCTAACTCATTAATTAATGAAAGAGCCAATAAGATGTCACAACCTTGTCAAAGAAGAAACCTCAGTACACATATATAGAGGTCCACAGGAATGTGCTAATGAATATTCAGATAGATGGGAAATTGTCGATATCCACCTGGCAATAACTAAATAAGTTCCACCATACACAACACATCTGTATTTCTATGTATGGATAACAATTTTTGTATTACTATCAGAGTTGTAAATGTTTGATGACAATGAAAGGGAGAGGTAACCCTAACAGAACACTCAGTAATTTTTCTTTGTTTCTTTGCAAGTTTTTCACATTTTTGTCTGACAGTTTATCTCTTAAAGCTAGGAAGGATTCCAAGTGCACACAGTTTCCTATGTCTTGATACCATACACAGATAAGTTCTAGTCACGCAGCAAGACAGATTCAACATGTGTTAAGGGGTTCTAAAATAATATATAATAGCCAGAGTCTGAATAGGGTAGAGAACTCCTGGTTTCTATTCCTACAGCCAATGCTTCGGACACTATGTGTTTCCATTAACTTACGTGTAACATGACACTTAGGTTTGTTCTATTCCACAATTGTAAAATAGATGGCAGAAATTAGATAAACAGGAAAAATCAGATTCACCACTTTAGGATGTAGCAGAAAAGAATAATGACTCTTCTGACTTACATTCCCCCCTCATTCTTCCTCTCTTCGTCACCCTTCTGAATTGCATTATAAAGCTTAAGCCACTGGGAAGGAGAGGGGTGGGAGCTGGTGCAATGTACACTGAGCTGGATAGAGCCTCATCGTGGCATTTCCATAACGAGCTCACAACAGAATCTTTGTCAAACTTCCCTTTGCTTTGACCCCGGTGCTGAACATGAGGTCAGGGCACATGCCCCATGGTTCATCCAGCTGGAGTTCTAGGAGAACAAGGATGATGATGTCAGTTTTGGCACTCTGTGTAAGGACAACAAAGCCTGTGCCTAGTGAATTACAAGAAGATGGATCACAACCCTCAGCTCTGTGTTTACAAAGACATCAGCAATAAATACTCATACCTTTTAGTAAAAGAAAACCACAGCCACTTTCATCACCGTGACAAAAAAATTGATTTTAAAAAATCACAGGTAATTTAGAAAATACAATAAACATGAGCCCCCCCCACCTTCTAGTTAGTCAATATCACAAAAGCATATAAAAGGCTGTTTGCCTTTATTTTCCATGCATTACAGCCCTTTGTCACTTGTAGCTATGTAGTTGTAAACATCAGTTATTATGCTAGGCTTTAGGAAATTTTACGACTTCCATTTTAATTGTAACATAAAAAAAAAGACAAAGAATTGAGTTCTACAAGTAATTTGGGTCAGGCACTCTTAAAATTCCCATAGCTCTCCTGACACTTCTGAAGAGGCTCCATTCTTTCTCAAAGTACACAGTTGATATCTGATTTCACCACCCCTAAGTAACAATAGCAGTCATCAAACAGAACTGTTTTCATTCTCTTTATAAATAGCTTTCAGTTATAATCTGCTCCCTCTAAGAAACAACTAAGCACTATTTCTTTTACAATCATACCCATTAGGCATGACTCTTAAAAATAAAGTTAATGTGTTTAGGAGCATCACTGGAGAACACTCTCAGGCTGAAAGAGAGGGGAAGGAAGGATTTAGAGTAGAGACCAGAGCCCGGTGGGGTCAAGCTTGTTTGAGTATCTGAAAGCCAATCACTCCTCTTTCATGAAAAAAAAAAAAAAAAAAAAAAATCTGTCATTTGTTTCAGAGTATTGACATTTATTATCTGTTTCTTTAAAAGATAAATGTGTAAGCAGGGGGTGCCTCTGGGTGGCTCAGTCAGTTAAGTGTCTGATTCTTGATTTCAGCTCAGATCATGATCTCAGGATCCTGGGATCCAGCCCACCTTGGCTCCGCGCTCAGCGGGGAGTTTGCTTGAGGATTCTCTCTCTCCCTCTCCTTCTGCCCCTCCCCCCTCATGCTCGCTTTCTGTCTCTGGCTTTCTCAAATAAATAAATCTTTAAAAGATAAATGTGAAAGTATTTAATTGGAAACCAAGTCAGAAATACTTGCAAATATATTGTTTCCCTGAGCATACATATACACACAGCCCAGAGAAAAAGGAACTTGCATATTGTTACTGAATTTCTATAGGAAAAAAAAAAAGTTGGAAAAGAGATACAGCTGTTAGCGAATAAAAGTGGAAGCATTTCGCCTTTAATCATTACAGACCTGACTCAAAACCTACACTGTTTCAGTTCCATAAAAACAAAAGCAACTTTGAGATTTTTCTCACTAATTCTTGCCTTGCATAATAACAGATAACATATGATGAGCGTTTAATACATGCCAGACACTGAGCTGTATTTCACATGCATTAATTTTTCCTGACCCTTAACAATTTATGAGGAATACTATTATTATCAGTCATTTCCATGGATAAGGAAATTAAGGATTGGAGAGGTTAAAACTTGCCCAAAGTCACAGTCATAGGGATCCACGGCAAGCATTATATGTCCTATGTTTTGTTACAATGACTTAAAAACTCAGTAGTTACAGTATGGAGATTCCCAGACACAAGTAGCCATACCAGGAAATGCTTCTTAGGCTTTGTAACAATGTTTCCAAACCCTTAGCATTTCTCCTTGGGGTTCCAGTATGCTCTGTGACTTAATTTCTTTGTCTTAATTTTTAGAGGTTTTATTGTTTACTCTCTTTAGCCCAGAACCTCCAATAAATTTTGTCTACAAAGGCCCTTTTCCAGGTCCTCCTTGTGTCTTTATTTCTCTGACTACACTAAAATTTCAAATAGTGTCCTTTTCTTATCATTTGTCCTTTACTGATATGAAATCCTCTTGGTATCTTTTTGGTCTGGTTCAACAGGAACCGAGTTATGCCACAAAATAAGTGATAAGATTCCAGGGAATGCATTAAGCAAAGGAACTTATTTGTCAGAATTTTTTACACTTGTTGCTGAGGTATTACCTTAATTGTTTAAAATTTTAAGTAATAGGAAGATAATAATCATCCCAAATACAAAAAAATAATGACATTTTTATCTCAAAAGAGCCAATCCTCTTCACTTTCTTTCTTCCGCCCTCTGTTTCTTGGGTAGATAATGAAGGCAGCAAATGTTTCCCTCTCAGAAGCTCCTCAAATGGGAACTTTTTTCAAGCTGTTAGAAGGGGCAGGAGGGTCAGTAAAGTATCTTCCAGACTGAGAAGGCACTTTAAGACCAAAAAACAAAGCAAACCACTCCATACTATTTATACAGAATTTTTTCAGGGTACCTTACCGATAGGGGTCACCGGGCAGACAGATGACACCAAGGGGACAGATGATCGAGGCAGTATTAGCCATCCGGACTTTAGTCTCCAGCTTTTATGGAGCCAGGGGCACGGTGGTGAGGTCAAAGGGTGATTATCTGAAGTGGCACCCCCTGTGTCCCAGAGGCTCTCGACTCGTTAACTAAAGTAGGGCCTTCTGTGCATGAGACATCTTTGGGAAGATCAGAACCAGCCTTCCCACATTCCAGTCAGGGCACACATTAACCTCCACTGGGCCTGGCACACGTAGCCCAGCGTGAGTTCATTGCATGGGCATAAACAAGATGGAGGGCCCAAGATGGAGTCAGTGTTGTCAGCACTCCTACAGTGGACCTTCTCTTAAACTGCAAGAAGGGAGGCCTGAAGCTCTATCCTTAACACCTTCATTATCCTGACTTGTTCTCTGATTAGGTACCAACCTTCGGGACAAAAATAGCATACAGGCTTCTAACATAAGGGAGACAGGATCTTCCCCTACTCTACTGACCCACTGTTAGATTACACATATTTCTTAAACCAACACCACACACACACACACACACACCCTTCCATGAGGTCCTTCATTATTTTTACTCTTCTGTTTTTCAATAAACTTTTTTAAGGATTCATTGTTTTGTTCCCTTTCAAGGCTGAGATCATGCCCTCTTTAGTCAGATAATCTGCTGTTCAGAGCATGCAGTTTAGTGAAGATGAACTGACTGGGAACCTCTAAATATAATGCAATGTGCACAATGGCATTCTTGAAGTAATGTAGGAGCTGGTGAGATTCAGGAGGCCTAATGCACAGTGAGAAGAAATCATTCCATCCCTCCCACGCTGGGCCCCTTCCTGGACTACAGCAACAGTGCAACCAGTTTCCTCCTAGGGTCAGCTAGATAATTTATGGGGCCCGGTGCAAAATGTAACTGTGCCTTTAAAGGTGCTGAAATATAAATCATGTTTCTTTCTTCCCTGATCCCTCTCTCTTGACTTCTCACGGTGTTTTATATTTGCTCTTTAATGTCATATTTCCCAGGGCCCAACGATGACCCTCACAGGTCCCATAGGGCCTCGGCCCACCTCTGGGTGCAGACACATTCACTTCCCCCATCAGCTGCTGGGTCCCTCTTCCCACCAGCCACAGGCCCTATGCCACTGGGAATAAGCAATGAGCTGTGCCCCAGCCAGGGGCAGGGAAGTCAAGCTGGGTTTCTTCCCTTCCTTCTCAGCCTCCTCACCAACCTACAGAGGATAGCTGCCCTTTAGAGACTACAGTCTCCACAGTGAGACCTGCCTGGTACCTGGACTGGGGGTGAACAAGAGGCTCACATCAGCTGCTGTCTACTGAATGTGTCATGGCGCCGCCAACTTGGGACAGTGACCATGGCTACCCTGTCCGGCTCCAAAATGCCCTGGGGCACTTGCCCCTGACCTCCCCAGCTCCATGCCCTTTCCCAGGTCACGGGATGAGGAAGCCAGGTGGACGTGCAGGGACAGCAAGGCCAGGCCGGGCAGGAGAGGCTGAGTGATGCTCAAGAGGTCAGAAGCTAGGCGGAGAAGCCCAGAAGGCAGGGAGGCGGTAGGAGGAGGATGCATGTGAGCAGAGACTGCAAGCCCACTGCATGTGATCTATTGCCCAAAGTTGTAATTATTATTTTGAATATCAAGGCAGCAACCACAAAGCCTTAAATCCCTATCATGAAGTCTTCTGAGGACACAGTGCTGAGCTCTAGGTGGCTGCACCAGCCTGATGCCCATAAGCCAGTCGTGCCCCTTGCCATCCATTCACACTTGGTCGTGCTACAGTTGTAACCTGTTACTCAAGGAGAGAAAATTACTGGGCATCCTTTCTAATTTTTCTTTAAGAGCCATTACTCTAGGATGAAGTAAACATGTCTTAGCCTGGCATAAAGGAGGCTTCCAAATTTGGCATCACCTTCCCCTGCGGCCATATCTCTTCCTGCCACTTTCCAGGCTGGCGGGCTCTTTGCTCTCACTGCTGAACTCCCAAAACATGCTTGTGCTTCCACACTTTCTGCATTACCAGAAAAGTCTCTAACCTACTCTTCTGCTCCTTCCATCTCAAGGCTGTAGTTGAAGGTTTTATCTTTGTAATCCACCCCCTCCCCTGGACCAGCTCCTCTCACCTAACCTCATACTGCTCTTTCGGTTCTCCTCTGCAGATTTGTGGTGCTTCGCACAGTTCCTGGAGCATACTTCCAGTGATCAAAGCCCAGGAAACTGTAAGAAAATGCCAATCCAAGTATCTGACCCTGAATGAAAGTCCATCCCACCTTTGCTGGTATCCTTTTTCCATGGTGGGAGTCGGGGTACAAAGGCAGTAAAGAAGGCAGCAGGCAACTGAAGTCTCCCGATGGCGGCGACTTGCCAAGTGAGGGGCGGCAGGGAGCACTTAGCAGGGAGCACTTCGCAGGAGCACATGAATGGTCGGCTGGAGGGGCTGCCCCCTAGCTGAGTGTGGACATCCAGAGCAGTGGCCGGCCGCATGGTGGTGAGCTTTCTCCCCCAGAATTCAAGCACCTAAGATCCTGGATTGCTTTCAGATTAGGGCTAGGTAGATGGGCTAGGTGGAGTGTAGGAAAGGACAAGAAGCGGAAGGAAAACGGCAATGCGAGCGAAAGGGACTAAAGTAAAGAAGGAGGAGGAGGAGGGGGGATGTGGTCTAGCTGTAGGTAAACAGTGGAGGCCTGCTGGGGTCCTGAGCCAGGCAAATAAGAGGAGAACCAAGTTATGAGGCTGCGGTAGGATCAAGAACAGGGGTATTAAAAGACGGTGTTAGAAAGCTTGAAGAAACTTCCCTCTGAATTATTCTATTGAAGAGCATAAATGATGCAATTTAAGTCAGATTAAAGTTTTTTCTTGTTGCTTCTCAAAATTGAGAGAAGAAAAATGCTTAAAAATATTTCAAAGAGACCCAGTTTGAATCTGATTGATCCAAAAATGGCTTTTCTAATTAATGCTTAGGAACAGAGTGCTTTGAAAAATAGGGAAGTGGAGCTTACAGGGTACACGCTTGCAGCCCCCTCGCTCCCAGTGAACAACGCGGGGCTTGTCGTCATTCAAAGGTGGATTTACTACACTTATTAACCGCCTACTAAGTGTAACTTTCTCAAACTTCCAGCAGAGCTCATGGAAAACACAGATTACACTTTCCAAACGTACTTTCTTCCGTTTCAACTTCCCAGATTTGACTTGTGAGGAAATCCATGCAGGCACTTTTAGTCTCTCAACTTGGAAGCCTGTTAGGAGACTTCTGCAGGGTGAGGAATAAGAGTATGGACAGAAAGGTGTTAGAAAGTTTGAAGAAACTTGTAAGACTTATCCTTAAAAATCTCATATTTTTGATGCTATTTTAAATGGTATGGCTTTTTAAATTTTAATTTCCAATGAGACTACATATGTAGATGAGGACACATCATCCATTTTAATTTTCTGGGGAACTATGTTCAAGTCCTCATTAATTCAAAATTCCTGCAGAAATTGTCAAGGCATTGCTTGGCCACCTTTCTCTTTCCCACTTAATCTACTGAAGAAAAGTCCTGCTTTTCTTCTTATAAGTACACCTGTCCCCCTGATGGACTATGTAACAAAGTACCTTTGGGAAAAGCACTTGGTAAGAGACTAAATAAGGTTATTTCCTCAGTTGTGAGGAGAGCTTTGAGGGAAATTTATTTTTATAAACTTCTGAGGGTGATTCATCTGACAGTAATACCCCAGAAATTGAGCTTCTTTCAAGGACAGTACAAAATATAAGAATTTTTTTTAAAAGATTTTATTTATTTGACAGAGAGAGACACAGCGAGAGAGGGAACACAAGCAGGAGGAGTGGGAGAGAGAGAAGTAGGCTTCCCGCAGAGCAGGGAGCCTGATGTGGGGCTCGATCCCAGGACCCTGGGATCATGACCTGAGCCGAAGTCAGATGCTTAATGACTGAGCCACCCAGGCGCCCCAAAATATAAGAATATTTTGATTAAGCTTCCTTTGAACTACAGTGGATAAAACTATAATGAATAAACACATGTGTTTACCTACCTCTACTACATCAATTGCTAGAGGCTCATTTAGAAAGCTACTTTTTCCAGAGCACTGGATAGGGTTTGGTTCTCTAATGGGATTAATTTAACTAAGACAGTTAATTGAATCAATTTATTCCCCCAGAGAAGTTTTTGCTCACCCTCATTTTCCACTGAATTAAGGATAAGCTGCACTTTCTTTCTTTTTTGTGTATTCATATTTAGCATTATTCCTCTGGTAGCTTAACAGCATTTAAGTTACCAAATGAATTAAGAAAAAGATTGATTATGGACTTTGGCAGAAGCTGTAAAGCTATTTGGTAAAAGCTTAGAATGTAATTTATTTCTAAAATCACAGATGACTGTGGTCTTTTTTAAGACCCATTGAATCATACTCTAGAATGTGGGTTTTAAAAAACAAATCTCTATCAAAATTTAATAGATTTTTAGAAACCATGTGAACTGAGAATCTGAAAAAAGACAGCCATTTGTGTATTTGTGTGTGTGTGTGTGTGTGTGTGTGAGCATGAATAAGTGATTTGTCATATTCCTGCATTCAGTCTCAGATTTAGAGCCATTTTGACAGACTGGTAAGCATAACCAGTTTTAAGTGGAGTGCTAGTCAATCACATTATTAATTAAAATACTGCTCAAAATGACATTTATAGTCGTCATGAAATGCAGTACCCGAGCTTACTGCTGCATTCATGAATCAGCAAAAGCACAGGACTGGGACTTCTCAGATTTGGATTTGGGTCTAACATTTGCCATGGCTAAAAGTATAATATTGGATTAGCAGTATTACTCCTTCGTATTAGTTTCCTAGGGCTGCCGTAACAAAATACCAAAGACTGGGGGGCTCAAACAATAGATTCTATCTTCCCGAAGTTCTGGAGGCTAGAAGTCCAAGATCAAGGAATCAGCAGGTTTGGTTTTCTCTGAAGCCTCTCTCCTTGGCGTACAGATGGACACTGTCTTAGTCAGCTCAGGCTTAAACAACAAACAGTTATTTCTCACAGTTCTGGCTGCTGGGAAGTCCAAGGTCGAGGGACTGGCAGATTCAGTGTCTGGTCAGGAGCCACTTCCTGGTTCTTACAGGACTGTCTTCTGACCGTGCCTTCACATGGAGGAAGGAGCAAAGGAGCTCTCCGGAGTCTCTCTTTTTTTTTTTCCTTAAGATTTTATTTATTTATTTGACAGAGAGAGAGACAGCTAGAGAGGGAACACAAGCAGGGGGAGTAGGAGAGGGAGAAGCAGGCTTCCTATGGAGCAGGGAGCCCGATGTGGGGCTCGATCTCAGGACTCTGGGATCATGACCTCAGCCGAAGGCAGATGCTTAACGACTGAGCCACCCAGGCGCCCCTGGAATCTCTTTTGTAAGGGCCCAAATCCTATTCCTAAGTGCTCTGCCCTCATGATCTCATCACCTCCCAAAGCCCTTACCTCCAAACACTGTCACATTAAAAATTAGGTTTCAACCCATGAAGTTGGAGAGGGGACACCAACATTCCTTCTGTAGATGTCTTTTCTCCTTGCGTTCACATGGTCACCTCTCTGTGTTTTTCCCTGTGTCCTAATCTCTTCTTATGACACCAGTCATATTGGATTAGTGTCCAGCCTAATGACCCCATTTTAACTTAATTACCTCTTTAAAGGCCCTCTCTGCAAATACACTCCTATTCCAAGGGGGTTAGCACTTCAATATATGAATTTGGGTTGGGGGGAACACAATTCAGCCCACGACACTCTTAAAGCCTTGCTGCTTCATTCACAAAATATGTGAATTGGTTAAAATATCACTAAAGACTGTCCAAGGACTAAAGGATTAATATTATTTTGAGAAGATGACCTTTGTCTTTTCTACAGATGAATATTGTGACTCAGTGTCCTTGGTTGCAGGCAGCATAAAATGATTCTGGCCAACTTAAGGTAAAGGGGATCTGTTGATAAACTACAGGGGGATCAGAGAGGAAGGGGAGGCTAGGGACTTTGACTAATAAACAGGAAAGACCCCAGGAGCTGTGAAGGGCTGGTGGTAAGGGCATTTAACTGTTCCCCGCTTCCTTGCATACAGGCAGAAAAGGGAGGTCTGGCACATGGGGTGTCCACTGTGGGAAGCTGGCACCAGCCCCCACAAGCACCACACAGAGTGAAGGGGGTGCTGGGGACTCCTGAAAGGACAATGAGGGGTCACAGCAAGATCGAGTGACTGCATGAAGCACTTCCTCCCCTGCAAAATGACAGATAACCGCTAAGCAAATCTTGTGTTACAGAACTAACATTAAGTCAAATAAGATTTCAAGGGCTGACAAAACAATAAAGCATACAATCTCCTGACATTTTTAAGGGCTCTTGATAATCACATTTTGACAATAAGTTTTCAAATAAAATTCGAATTGGAAAGTGGAAGTAGGAAATGCTAACCTTCAAAAGCTGCTCTATTTTTTTTTTCCATTCAGAAATTGCTCCAGACTTCAATACGTTCATCTGTGAAATGGGCATAGAGCTGCTTTATTTGTTAAAAGCAAGATTTAGAAGTAGATGAATTTTGCACTCACACCTTACAGGTGTGAACTTTATGATTACATTTTGAAGATGGGATCAATGTTCCCCCATCTTCCACCAGTGCCTCTGCTATTCATCTTTCACTGGTACTTTTTGGAAAGGTTAATTCTCCCAAGGGAGGAAAACCGCTCATTATCAATTGGTGTTTTTTTTTTAATTGATTTCCACAACCTCAATTTCCTCATAGATATTATCTTATGATCAGTTCCACTATACATTTTTCCCTCCAATGGGCTTTCTGGAAATTACTATCGATGCTATGCCAAAATGCTAGTAATTGCACTTAATTGTTGCTTCATCTGGAGATCTTGTTACATCTCTTTTTTCCTCAACTCTACTCTGAAATATGAAGTATTTAGGTTTTTCTTTAATTTCAAAATATGTCCCACTTTTGGCCCAAGGACTAGATATATAAGAAGATCATTATAGTCTAGCTATTCAAAACTTCTCTTTACATATGAAACTTTATTTTGGATATCCAAAAAAATTCAAGTTTTTATTGAACTCACTGTTATTCTCATTCATTTTCAAATATTTTGACAGTTCTCTACACTGATTCATATTTTGCTTATTTTTAGCTGAATAAACAATCTCTAAAGCCCTGATTGCTGAATATTTGTTTTTTTCCTTTCCATCCCCACTAGGAATTAACATTTTTGAATGCTCATTCATTCAACAATTACTTAATGGGCAGCTACTATGTGTCAGTTACTGTTAGAGTTAAAAAACTTTTGTTTTTTTTGCTACCAAAACTTTAGAAGTGACAACAAAAAGCTACCTTGCTCTACTGTTTTTACCTTATGTATAATAATCATGGGGGGACGACTGGGTGGCTCAGTCAGTTAAGCATCTGCCTCGGCTCAGGTCAGGATCCCAGGTTCCTGGGATCGAGTCCCACATTGGGCTCCTTGCTCAGCAGGCAACCTGCTTCTCCCTCTGTATGCCACTCCCCTGCTTGTGTACTCACTCACTCTCTTTCTCTCTGATAAATAAATAAATAAATAAATAAATAAATAAATAAATAAATAAAATCTTTTAAAAAAATAATAATAATCATGGGGATGCCCTTCCATTTATTCACTTCTTGCAAACACGTATCTAGGAATAAGGAATTCTTTAAAATCGGAAGAAATTATTAAATTATCTATATAAAGGGATCTTGTACTTGTTTCTAAACATTTAATGGAGGATAGTCAGAAGAAAGGCAGGCAGGGTCAAGGGGCCCCACCAGCCTAAGAGGAACTAAAAGGAAAAAGACCCCATCCTGTTATTCCACACGAGGAGCCCTCTGCCCTTTCCCACGTGAATAACTACCTGATAGGTAGATGAGCGCATGGACTAAAACCTGATTGAGTGGCAGGAGCATGGAGGATAAATATTAAAGATTAAAACAGTCCTGCCAACAATTTCCTCAAAACCCTTAGACATAGAAACTCCCAAGGCAACGCTCTCGGTCCCCTCCTTCTTTGGGAGCTGTGTACTCTTGCTCGTTAAACGACCACTCTGTCTGGTCTACCTCTTCATTCTTCAAAGTGGCGTGACCGAGAACTGCGGGCACAAAAGGAAAAGAAATCCTGAAACACTTTAAAATCGGTCATTTTTTTTTTCAAGTAAAATCATACATAGGGCTCCAGTTATTTAAAACAGCCAAAATTGCTATTTTTTCTAGTACAGAGACATTGAATATATCCAAGTTTCTAACTTTTTACAATTCCCACATCACTAAATGAGAGCAATGAGCCAGTTTGATAAACACAAGAAGTTGAGGATCTGGGTGACATTACGGGTGACATTTGCAGTCCTATCAATCCCAACATCTCATGACTTTTCTGTTTTGCTAAATCTGTTAAATTTTACAAAGATACATAGTTGCAAACAGTGATCTTTATTCGCCACTTTGCTTCACACTTGAGGAATACTCTTCAAATTACTCTAATCGAGACATTGGACACAGGAGGTGGTTGGTCATTTTATTTCAAAGTTAAATCCCTGACAACATATGCCATCTGCTCACATTCCCCTTCACAAAAATAAAAGTCAGGCAAGAAGCTCACAAAACCCTCAGATAAAACCTGTAAGAGATGTTATCACAACTGGGCACGCTACCCACTCAGCCGCTCGCTGTTGCACAATGACTGCTAGGCAGTGTGAACACATGTTCAGAGCAGAGGCATCTGAGCCCAGGCTAAACATCTAATTGGGCTTGGCACATGTACGCTGTGGCAATGTACCCACTCATATGTTTTTATTTGAAAGAGCAAGCACAGGCCTGAAGGTAAAAAAGAAAAAGTAAACCAGCCTTCCTAATCAAATGCACATTTGCAAGGAGTTTAAGTATATGCTAATACATTGTAGGTCTTTTTCCAAGAACTGCCCTCCAACAAGTTAAACAAGAATAACTATTTAGTGGCTTAACCGTGTTTCCAGGGATGTAGTTTGAAACGCCCTAATCTCGTCCAGCTATTTTCCTTTATGGGTGAGACACCGAGACCAAGACAAATAAAGCACATGACGCACAGGGATCATTTTTAGTCTTCTATCCTTAGTGCTCAATAATTTTTTAAATGAATAAATTTATGAATGAATGAATGGACATTGGCCCAGGTTATCAAGGAATCTAGGACAAAGTTACAGACCTATCACTATATACTATATATAACTATACAGCATTTTCATTAAAACACTAAACGGTTTTCAAAGAAATATGAAATTTATTCTTCATTCTGATCCTTGGGGTATGTGCTCATAATTACTCTTGTTTCATCCACAGGATCAGAGTTTTTGTACTTTAGAATTTGAAATGTACTTTTTTTTTTTTTTTTTTTTTACATGCAGGAGTATTTTAAAGAGTAATAGGGAGCATTTCTAAATTCAAGTATTTTATTTACTGTTATCATTCCATCCATCCATGTATATCTAATAAAGTTATTATCAAAATGAGAGCCTTATATGTGTACTTAAAATAATTCACAGTCCTTGACAAAATTAACTCTACGAAATTTAGTACAGCATAGTGGGAACCATCATTCTTTTCCACTTCTTTATTCAGAGACCAGGACCAAGCTTCCTGGTGGCGGCAGACCTGTGAGGCGTCAGCCCACTGCACAACTCTCGAGGGCACTGCTTTCTCTGCACTCCAGGGAGCTGGGAATCCCCACGAGTGATACAGTGCGCAGCCACACACTGTGGTACTGACAAAGCAAAAGAAGAAAGACATAAGTAAGGGCTCAGGACAGAACAGAAAGACAAAATATACATGTGATACAGTTAGCTATTCGGATTCTATGGCCCTTTGTTGTTAGGCTTGGGCACACTCTGGAGTTGAAGAGGTCAAGGGGATAAATAAGTGCTTACAGAGGGTCCAAAAAGCCCAGCGGGACCTTTTCACTGGGTGAGGGTGACATCAAGGCAGAGCTCCTGAGAGTTCCTAACACCGGTTACTGGTGACTTTAGAGTCAATGTAATCTGGGAACTGGAGAGATATCAAATAGGTTTCATGATCTGAGATCCCATATTTTTTTTTTTCTCCCAAAGATTTTATTTATTTATTTGAGACAGAGAATGAGAGACAGAGAGCATGAGAGGGAGGAGGGTCAGAGGGAGAAGCAGACTCCCCGCCGAGCAGGGAGCCCGATGTGGGACTCGATCCCGGGACTCCAGGATCATGACCTGAGCCGAAGGCAGTCGCCCAACCAACTGAGCCACCCAGGCGCCCGATCTGAGATCCCATATTAAGAGCTGGGAATGTTGCTGCCAACCCCAAACAGGGCACAGAAGAGAAGTGATAGCGGCAAGCCATTGGAAAGGAACTGCCCCCAGAAAAGGTGATATGGGAGCTTTCAATTTGGGCTCTTGTGTCTAGAAGTCCTTGGATCTCACAACTTTCTCTCTTTTCTGAGAATCTTCCATGTAATGTGTATCTGTACATGAAAGCATGGGATGTGAAGGACCAAAATATAAATCTGAATTAATTTTAAAACATCTCACCATTTTAATTCTTATCTTTATTGGCCTGGAACTACCAAGCTACAGGTATTTTTTTAATAAATTGGTAGCACTTTTAACATGGCTATGAATATATATCTTTGCCTAGGAGAAAAGTTATATGTGTGTGCGCTGTGTATTTATTAAGAAAGAGAAATGCAGGCTGGCTAGTTTGCTCACTTGGTAGAGTGAGTGACTCTTGATCTCAGGGTTGTAAGTTTGAGCCCCACGTTGGATATAAAGAAATAAAATCTTTAAAAGAAAAAAAAAGAAGGAAAAATGC
Organism: Leptonychotes weddellii; assembly: GCF_054177405.1. Lineage (NCBI taxonomy): Eukaryota > Metazoa > Chordata > Mammalia > Carnivora > Phocidae > Leptonychotes > Leptonychotes weddellii. The sequence continues at coordinate 93,056,434 of NC_138369.1, read as the reverse complement.
AAGCAAAGACTGGAGACTATGTTGACTCACTGAATTACAAGAAACCCTCAAAAGGAAAACTTGTGACTTTTTAAGAAAAAATATGCCAATGTAGAAAATCAGGCCCATTTCAGGCATCAACAAATGCTGATGGGCAGGTATGTCTATGAATTCTGTGATATGCATAGAAGAGATTGAGGGGGGGGGCTGGAAGAACCAACAGCCCAGGGATAAAGGCGCAACCTTCCAGTGAAACAGACTTGGTAGAACTCCTGGCTCTTACTCTCTACCTGTGTAACTTGGCCAAGTTACTGAGTCTTACAAAGTGTCAGCTTTCTCTTCCATAACATGGAGATTATACTGCTTACCTCATGGGGTTATTGTGAAGGGCAAATAAGATAATACATGTAAAATGCTTGACATAGGGTCTGGCCCAGGATGAGCGATAATAAATATCAGTGATACTATTATCAGATGTCATTTAGAAAGATCAGCACCCAAGTGAAAGTTGCAGCAATGAAATGGAATGAAAGGGGTGAGAATACTTGGGCACGCCAAAAAGTTTAAGAACACTTGGCCAACAATGGATTCTGGGTAAAAGTGTGAGGGGTAGTAGGAGAAGGAGCTTAAGAGAGAAATTTGAAAAAATAGTAATGGGGGAACACTGGTAGATCCACAGTTTGCTTAGAAGCCCAGGGTGAAGATGATGTCAGGTGTCATTAACAGGGTCACATGAAGAGGACTGAAATCTGTCTATTGGATTTGGTAAAGTGGAGATGATCGATGACCTTTGTCAGAGCAGCACCAGAGGAGAGAATAAAGGAGTCAGACCTCACTAAGTTTTAGTGTTTGGAAAGTCAGGAAGGAGAACTAGCCACTAGCAAGCTTGGATGAGAATTAAAAGCAAGAGATGAGGGCAGCATGTAGAATGAAAAAGAAAAACTGAAGAGACCTGAAGGTATTTCTATGGTGTGGGACAGAGAGAGTAGGGAGGATCCCAGGTGGCCTGGGGTCCAGGGCAATGAAAACAGATGGCCTTGTGAACTAACACAGGGCCTAAAACAAGGGACGGTTGCTTTCATTCTATGCACGGAAGTGCGAACAAGGGAAAATGGGCTTAGATGCTATAATAGTAGAAATAATAATAATAGAAAGAAGCTGAGAATGGTGGCTTGAGCACACAGTGGCTCTCCTTCCTCTGAGAAGCCCATCAATGAGAATACAGAAGTGTTCGAAAAACAAAATGATAAACCCATGCATGACACTGAAGGCAGCCTATGCCAGGGCCATGAAAAGAAGTTCCAAATAATTTCTCAAAGAGGATTTTGAAGCATGAAAAAAAGTAATGCAAACAGTACAGAACATGCTACCAACAGAGCTCCCACCAGGCCACAGAGAGCAAAATGCAACTGAAGACAACCCAGGGGGATTAAAAGTCCACATAAGGAAGAGCTTCATCAGTCAGCACCTACCTTCTCTTCTTCTGCTCCCATCCTCTGTCCTCCCACGTAGGACAAAATATAAGAAAAAAATGAGATCAAAAAGACCAATTTAGAGAGTCCACTAACAACTAATTGGAATCCTAGAAAAAGCAAAATCTATGTGAGAAAAAAATATTTCTGTTTTTAAAAAGGAAAGCATTAAAGAAAACAAAAGAGAAAGATAAGGAAAAGAAATGGAAGATACAGAATGTCCAGAACTTTAAAGAAGGTCTTAAGAATTCAGCTTGCAGGGGGCACCTGGGTGGCTCAGTCGGTTAAGCATCCAACTCTTGATTTCGGTTCAGGTCATGATCTCAGGGTCGTGGGATCAAACCATGGTGGGAGCTCATGAAGCCTATTTAAGATTCTCTCTCCCTCTGCCCCTCCCCACTCTCGCTCTCTTAAAAAAAAAAAAAATCAACTTGCAGGACTCTAAATTTAAAAAATAATAAAAAAGGAGTATATACTAAGGATATGGTAGAAATACAAATAGAAAAATTCAAATTGATCTGTAATTATAATAAATCAATTAACTATAAATCAAATCAATCATAATAAATGTAAAAAGACTAAAATTTCCTATATTAAAAAGTTATCTTTTGTTTGGATTTTTAAAAAATTAGCTATATGTAGCTTACAAGAAACATACCTAAAAGGTGGAAAATGAAAAAGAAAGCAATTGAAAAATATATAGGATGCAATTTTGATCCAAAAGAAAGTTAATGACTCTATTAACGTCAGAAAAAAATAAGATAAAAAAGAAAAAAGCAAACTGACAGGGTTTGATTTAGCAGAAATGATAACTACGTAATGATAAAAGAAACAATCAAATGAGAATCTCTGATAATGATAAACGTGAGCGCACTTGAAAACATACTCTCAAAATAGATGATCTAAAATAAACCCCTAGAATTACAAGTAGAAACAAATTGTACAATCATGCTGGGAGATTGTAACACAAATCTGTTTAAAAAGCAAAAGATAAACAAAATTAAGATTAACAAAAATATAGAGGCTGTGAACAGTACAATTAAGAAGTTATTCTGAGAGAAAAACAGAGACCTATGACCTCACCAACAGAAGTTTTAAATTGTTCTTATGTACACATAGGCACTGACCAAAAATAATCATATATTCATTTTCAAAAGTATTCATAACATATTTAAAATATTATTATACAGACTGTTTCCTAACCATAATGTGATTAACATACAAATCAATAATAAGGAAAATAGTGAACATTTTTTAATTATGTATTTTAAAAGTAACTCATGAGTTAAGAGGAAATCATTATGGAAATTATAAGCTATTTATAATCAACAAAAAATGAATATACAATACACCAAAACTTGAGAATATAACTTCAAGTAGTTCTTAGATGAAAATTTATAACCTCAAATGGATTCGAATACTCTTATTTTTTAAAAAAAGTCAAAATTAAAAATAAGTTAAGCCTAAATTGAATAAATGAATAATAAAGATAAAGGCAAATATTAATGCATTTTTAAAAATGGAAATAATTAACAGCATAAAAATCAGGTTCTTTGAAAATAATAACAGATAAATGTCCAGCAAAACATATAAAAAAAAAGACATAAAACTTAATAGAAGGAACCAAAATAGGAGGGCATAACTAGAGACAGAGATTCTAAAAATCCTCAATGCCAATGCCAATACATTGGAATACTTAGATAAAGGGGATACTTTTCTTAAAAAACAACTTACCTAAACTGTGCAAGAAGAAATATTAAATATTAATAAATCAACAGTTAATGAAGAAATCTCTCTTCATTTCTCTAGAGAACAAACATCCTGCATAATGGTGAATGCTTTGAAGTGAAAGCATTAAATGGAGGGACGAGAAAAGGCTGTCCTCTACCACTGCTCCTATTCAACACTGGATTGAAAGTCCAACCCCGGGCACTAAGGAAACCAAATGAAATCAAAGATATGGAAATTGAAAAGAAAAAGACAAAACTTTCAATACTTGCATTATTTCAATACTTGCCTAAAATATCCATGAGATCTACAAAGTATGAGACAGATGACTGTTCCTATAAGTATGAACCAGTTAAAAAAATGTAATATGAAGAAAAAAGAAACATACTGATAGTTAGGAAAATGGGAAAAACTTAGGAAAGTACATATTTTTCTATGTGTAAATTATCCATGAGTGAAATCACAAACCAGTACTTAGGAGCACCAAGGAATAACTTCAAAATGGCAAGATGTAACATGTTCTTAGAATTCATGATGCCATTCACATAAAGCTTAAAAGCATCTGAAGCAATGGCACTGGTAAATGGCGTGGAAGGCGGGAAAGGGGAAGGGATGGATGGATGTGATCAGGAATGGGTGACAAGGTTATCTCTAGCAGTTTTGCATTTGTTTCTTTCTTAACCTGCTTGGTGAGTATATGGATGGATATTACTATTCCCTGCACTGTCACAGTCCTCTTTATTTTATGTACCTTGTTTTCTAAGCCATTATTTTTATTTTGTATATTTTACAATTTAAAAATTGAAACTATGTTCATCTTATAGGGTTTAAAAATCACAAGCAAAAAATGTGAGTTATAAAATTTTTAAAACTCAGTACACTGACATGCTCATTATATTAACTTATTCTAGCAATGAAGGGGAAAAATAGAGACAAACCAAGACATAGACCCTTAACTCTAGAGAACAAACTGATGGTTGACAGAGGGGAGGCGGGTGGAGGGATGGATGAAATAGGTGATGGGGATTCAGGAGGGCACTTATCATGATGAAAAAAATAAAGAAAGGAAATTGAAAGAAAAACAAACACCTTATTCTTGCAATGAACATTTTAGGGCTAAGTGTATTATACATTCAGGTACAACAATACAGATCATTTTATTTCAAATGCATTGATTCTTTGATTAATAAATCTTGGTATTTAGTAGGAAAAAAAACAACTTCTTTTCAGCCACAATAATCTCAGAGTCTCCAGGTTTCTTTTCATTTGACAGCTGTCATAGCTGCAGAGACTATCATTTTTATCTTAAGGGAAAAAGGGAAACCTGCTGTAAAATGTTCAAATTCTGGATTTACTGAAGCGTTAAATACAGGTTATAGACCTGACTGATACCACAAAAAAAGTCACTGAAGTCTAACTATCAGTATAGTAGAAACGTTAAAAATCTGCATCTTTCATTTAAGGACCCTATGTGAAATATTGAGCAGAATATTGGAAAGAATCAAACAAAAACAAAAGTGGGTTTTGTTTTTTTTGTTTTCTTTTCGCCTTCTTTCATTTGCTTTCATAACAGATGGAATAGAATAAAATTATCCCACTTGAAGAATCACTGAAATAAGAAAAACCCGAGTTTCCTAACTATATGAAAATAAGCATATTAATTTATCAACATAATTTAAATAATGATTTCCTGTGTTGATTTAAAAATATTTGACATAAAAAGTCAATTTCAAATCTCATATCTGTTTGTAAATTGACTCTCATTTAGTACAACCATACAGCTCTGATTTTAGCAAACTCAGATACCCCACCATTACCCAGAGGTTGGGTTTTCTCTTTGTATTGCACCCTTAAAAAGACACCTATCTGCGCTCTTTGCTGTGCTCCGAGAGATTGCAAACTTATCAAACACTGCTCTTCTATTGCAAAGTTCTCAAATGCAGAAAATTCAGAAATGTCTAAGAGATGCAATATTCAGTTGATTTGGCACATCAAAATTTGAACTGGGATGCATATTCTTCATGGTATTCTTTCACAAAATGTTGATGTATTGCCAGTGTTTCTCATTCTGGCATTTGATTTTTATCTTCTCTGATTTTCAGCATTCACATTATACTCTATCATTTTCTTATCGTTGTAGGTATTTAAATCTTGTATCCTAAAAATAATAATGGTGGCTAACATTTATAGAGAACCTGGCTTTGCCAGAACTTATGCTAAGTTTTTTGTGTGATTGGCTTTATTTCATCCCCACAACAGCCCCTTAACATACTGTTACCATTCCATTTCATAGATGAGGAAATTGAGACATAATGAGGTTAATTAACTTGCCAGTGTCACCAGGCTAGTAAGCAACAGAGCCAGAATAGGAACTCAAGCAGGTTGTCACAGGAACTGTAAATATTATTAGTCCCTTCACCAAAAGTTATGATCAGGTATATGTGTCTTTTTGTCCCTCCACAATATATAGAATAGGGGTAGTTACATCATTTCATTTTTCCACAATCATGCATTTTGCATATGATGAAATTAGATCACAGAATAAGTAACATTCCCCACATCACATAGCAAATAAGGACTAAATTTAGGTGTGTCTAACACCAGATCTAGTGATTTTTTCACAGTATCATAGTTCGCTAGAAAATGTGACCATTTTAGGTGTTACTTAGAAGTCTTATTTCTTTTTTCCCCCCAAAGATTTTATTTATTTATTTATTTATTTATTTATTTAATTTATTTTATTTAATTAAGAGAAAGAGAGAGAGAGAGCATGGGAGCAGAGGGTGGGGAGCAGAGGGAGAGAGACAAGCAGGCTCCGAGCTCATTGCCGAGCCTGATGCAGGACTCAGTCCCATGACCCTGAGATCATGACCCAGGTCGAAATCAAGAGTTGGACGCTTAACCCACTGAGCCATTCAGGCGTCCTGGAAGTCTTATTTCTAACCAGTATCAGGACACTGGTACCTGCAGAACAAAGTATGGTTTAATGCTAAACACTGCTGAGGGGTGAATTTGGGAAGAGGAATTTTTATCAAATCAAACAAACACACTCTATCTGCATAGTTCTAAATTAGGACATCGACCTAAACAACTTAAAGAGACATAATAGATCTCAAAAGCAGTTTAAGAAAAAATTGATGAAGAAAAGTTCAGCATTGACAATGGGCTGCATTGACCCATATCTTTGTCCAGATATGAAGATGATGGACACTGTTTCATCTCTTCAGGCATTTTCACTCCAAGATGATATATTTATAATTACAGTGAACATTATCCAACATCTACCATGTGCCTGGCACTGTGGTAGGCAATTTACATAACTTGACTGCTATCTTCGTTAGTTTTCACAAGACCTCCATGAGGTATGTACTATTATCACAATCTTCCGGTGAGGAAAAGGAAGCATAGAGAAGTTAAGTAACTTGCCCAAGATCAGAGAGTTGGTCTGGCTCCAGAGTCAGTGCCCTTATGCCACATAACAGTGTGAGTGCCTGCTTGTGCCATAGGCTTTAGATACATTTTTGCTATTCCTCCCTGCGACAACCTTGCAAAGTAGATTTGCTTATCCCCACTTCACAGACTGGAACATGAAGGTCAGTAGGGTTAAGTGATTAATCCAAAGTCACCCATCAACTAAGTGCTGAAACTAAGGTTCAAACTCAGATCCACCTTAATTGGAAGTTCATCTTCTTTCCACTCTACAACATGCCTCTTCAATCTAGAAATAAAATCCTCTGTTAAAAAAAAAGTAGTTACAGCTGGTCAGGCTTGGCTATTACATCTGTTAGTGTGTTTTACATATAGACATCAACTGCACAGAGAGGCACTGATACATCAATTGCCTTTTCTTTTCTCCCCCTTTTAAAAAATAAACTTTATATTTTAGAGAAGCTTCAGGTTCACAGCAATATTGAGCAGAAGGTACAGCAATTTCCCATCTACACCTTATACCCACACCTGCATACCCATGGGTTCCTCCCTGACTTTAGATGGCATTTCTTTTAAGCACTGAATATAGTCCATTGTCTGAATGTACCACAGTTTCTTTATCCATCTACTGAAGGACATCTTGGTTGCTTAAAAGTTTGAGCAATTATGAATTCTCTGTGGACATAAGTTTCCAACTCCTTTGGGTAAATACCAACGAGCATGATTGCTGGATTATATGGTAATCGTATAATTAGTTTTGTAAGAAACCATCAAACTGAATTCCAAAGTACCTGTATCAGTTTGCATTCCCATCAGCAATCTGTCGCTCCACACCCTCCCCACCATTGGTGTTATCAGTGTTCTGGAGTTTGGCCATTCTTTTTTTTTTTTTAAAGATTTTATTTATTTATTTGACAGAGAGAGACACAGCAAGAGAGGGAACACAAGCAGGGGGAGTGGGAGAAGGAGAAGCAGGCTTCCTGCTGAGCAGGGAGCCTGATGTGAGGCTCGAACCCAGAACCCTGGGATCATGACCTAAGCCAAAGGCAGATGCTTAACGACTGAGCCACCCAGGCGCCCCTGGAGTTTGGCCATTCTATTAGGTGTGTAGGGCTAACTCATTGTTGTTTTAATATGTATTTTGTGGGTGAACTATGATACTGAGCATCTTTTCATATGTTCATTTTCCATCTGTCTTCTTTAGTGAGATGTTCATTAAGATCTTTTTTGTAATTGGTCTGTTTTCTTATTGTTGAATTTTAAGAGTTCTTCATATATTTTGATAATAATCCTTTACCAGGTATGTCTTCTGAAAATATTTTTTCTCAGCCCATGGCTTATCTTTTCATTCTCTTGACATTGTCTTTTGCAGAGCAGAAAATTTTAATTTTAATGATATCCAACTTATCAATTATTCCTTTCATGGATCACACTTTTGGTGTTGTGTCTAAAAAGTCATTTCCAAATCCAAGGTCATCTAGATTTTCTCCTATGTTGTTTTGTAAGAGTTTTATAGTTTTGCATTTTACATTTAGGCCCATGATCCATTTTGAGTTAATTTTTATGAAGAGTATAAGTTCTGTGCCACTTTTTTGGTGTGTGTGTGCATGTGGATGTCTAGGTATTTTAGTGCCCTTTGTTGAAAAGGTTCATCTATTGTATTACTTTTGCTTCTTTGTCAAAAATTTGTTGACTATATTTATGTAGGTCTATTTCTGGGTTTTATATTCTGTTCCATTGATTTGTCTATTCTTTTACCAATATCACACTGTCTTGATTGCTGTAGCTTTACAGTAGGTCTTAAAGTTGGGTAATGTTAGCCCTTCCACTTTGTTCTTCTTCCATATTGTGTTGGCTATTCTCAGTCTTATGTCTTTACATATATACTTTAGAATCAGTTTGCCAGTATAAAAAAAAAATAGTTTGCTAGAATGCTTATTAGGATTGAATTGAATCTAGAGATCAACTTGGGAAGAACTAACATCTTGACAATATTGAGTCTTTCTATCCATGAACATGGAATGTCTCTCCATTTTTTTTAGTTATTTTATTTCTTTCATTAGAGTTTTGAAGTATTCCTCATATAGATCTCATATATTTTCTTAGATTTATTATACCTAAGTAATTGATTTTTTAAAAGTGTTAATATGAATGGTGTTATGTTTTATTTATTTTTTTAATTTTATTTATTTGACAGAGAGAGAGACAGTGAAAGAGGGAACACAAGCACTGGTAGTGAGAGAGAGAGAAGCAGGCTTCCCGCTGAGCAGGGAGCCCGATGGGGGGCTCCATCCCAGGACCCTGGCATCATGACCGGAGCCGAAGACAGATGCTTAACGATGGAGCCACCCAGGCGCCCCGAATGGTATTATGTTTTAAATTTCAAGTTCTAGTTGTTCATTGCCAGTATATAGGAAAGTAATTAACTTTTGTAGTTTAACCTTATATTATGCAACCCTGCTATAATTACTTATCAGTTCCAGGAGTTATTTCGTTAAACTTTTTGGATTTCCTACATAAACAATCATGTCATCTGCAAACAAAGACAGTTTTATTTCTTCCTTCTCAATCTGTATAATTTTAACTTCCTTTTCTTATCCAATTGCATTAGCTAGAATTTCCAGTATAATGCTGGAAAGGAGTGGTGAGAGGAGATCCTTAATTTGTACCTAATCTTAGAAGGAAAGCTCTGAGTTTCTCATCATTAACTATGATGCTACTATAAGTTTTTTTATAGATGCTCTTTATCATGTTAAGGAAGTTTCTCTCTATTCCTTGTTTATTGAGAATTTTTATCATGAATGAGTGTTGGATTTTGTCAAATGTTTCTTCTGCATCTACTTATATGATATGATTTTTCTTCTTTAGCCTGTTGATGTGATGGACAACAATAACTGATTTTTGAATGTATCAGATATCTGATAAAAAGTGAAAAATCTGAACTACCTGAGCATCAGACTATAAACATCAATACTATTAGATGTTTGTTGCTAATAATCTATTTTATTTTAATAGAGATAAGCAACAACATTGAATATTTTCGAATATAATATTTTACTAATACAAACTAAGTGCTCAATGGCACAGCACAGTTTAAAAATAAAGAAAAATGATGTGTCAATGTTGGGTTATTGATTTTAACAAATGCACTACTCTGGTATAGGATATTGATAATGTGGGATGTTGTACATGTGTGGGGATAGGGAGTTTATGGGAACTCTGTAGTTTGCATTCAATTCACTATAGACCTAAAACGGCTCTAAGAAATAAAGTCCATTAAAAAATAAAGAAAAAAAAAATCTTGGGGTGCCTGGTTGACTCAGTCAGTAGAGCATGCAACTCTTGATCTCTGGGTTGTAAGTCAGAGCCCCATGTTGGGTGTAGAGATTATTTAAAATAAAATCTTTAAAAAAAAAAAGGAGAAAGTCTTAGTAGGGATGGCTGATTTGCCATTTACAAGAATATCTTCTATAAGTAACCTAAGATGTGAGGCTGTAATATTTGCCATTTTCCTACAAATGGAGAACACCATTATGAAATTTGTATACTCAAGATGTTGACTTGACTGTTTTCACAGGTAGACTTTCAGAAACAAAGCAGGTACGTTCTTTACCTCACTCCAGAATCAGATTTAGAGTGAGCCTTATTGTTTCTTCACTTTTGTGATTAAAATTACAGGTCAAATGGATTAGGAGTCCAAAACATTAGGAGAGAAAGAAAAAGAAAATGGAACATTTTCATTCAGAAGGAAATTCATCAGGAGTGGTAGCCAGACTGCCTGGAAACAATTTTTCTTTTGAAGAAAAATTCCAAAGGTGGCACTGATCCAGTGTATTTTTACCCTATTGAAAGCAATCTTATCTCTTTAGGCTACTTTAATTGTATTTTTGAATCAAAACATATAATTCAAATAATGCTTCCTGTGCCATCATATATTTAGACTCTGGGGGAGGTGAGTTGGAGGAAGAAAACTTTGTCCTTTGTTAAAGCTCTGTGCACAGTTACAAAAGTCCATAATTTAGGAAATCTCACAATTACTTTTCATGAATGTTCTTTTCATACTTTATTTTCTTTCCCGAAGTACAAGAATTCCCTAATGCCTTATTCTCCTTTACAGATTTGTTCTTTTGGCTGTTGCTCAACCCTCAACTTATATGCTCAGCAAAATTTGAAAGAACTTCTCTACTCTTGTTCTAATTCTAGTTTACAGGCACTTTTGTTAACAAGATAAGTAGGTGGCTAACTAAAGATGGACATCAGGGCTTACTGGTTCTATCCCTGAAACCACAGGAAACTGGAGATGTTAGCCAAACATCCAATTTTCAGTGCTTCATACAGACATTTGGTCAATCTTTTGATTGCTTCCTCAACTCTGCAGTCATCCAAACTTATTTTTTATCTCATAATTTCCTGAAATAGCCAATGCAACATGGTATCCACTTTATACACTAAATGGCTGAGTCAGTCTTGTATCTACCCCATGGGTCACATAGTTCTTATGACAATAAGAATATAGTAGACAGATATTTATCATGGAGACAATGAAATTCCTTCATATAGTGAGTGTCCTGGCATACTCAAAAGGGCTTCAATCTGTTCTCCCTAGCCCCAAAGGATACAAATTGAACCAATAAGGGAGAGTAGCATTTGGTCTAAAGAATGAACTTCCTATGTTTTTTAAAGATTTTATTTATTTATTTGGGAGAGAGAGAGCATGAGCAAGGTGAGAAGGGCAGAGGAGAGAGAGAAGCAGACTCCCCACTGAGCAAGGAGCCCGACGCAGGGCTCAATCCAAGGACCCCAATATCGTGACCTGAGCTAAAGTCAGACGCTCAACCAACTCAGCCACCCAGGCGTCCAAGAATGAACATTCTATTAGATCTGTCCAACAATGTGCTGAGAACAGGAAGCTGTGCGTGTTGAGTTCCCAGTCACTGGAGCTGTAACGGCCAAGACCAAGAAGGGGTGTGGCACAGTGGGACCTAAGATCCCTCCCAACCCTGATTCCACAGTTCTCTGATTCAGCGTGGGAACCACATACAGAATACATGTGTATACATTATTCACAGAAGTCATGGGGAGAATGCACAGATCCTCAATAGAACCAGGACTTCATATCCTGTTTTTTCAGCCCTGGCTCTGTCCTGACTCACAGTATGGGGATTTGGGGGAGGGATTTCATGCCTCAGTGCTTGTTATTCATTTGCAAATGCAAAGGTAGGCTGGACCTGAATTCTGGTCTTGGCTTTGTCACTACGACACTGTGGACCAGTCATCTGACCTGTGTAGGTCTTTTTTCTCATGGGTAAAACAAGTTAGATAAGAAAAACTCTGAGGTCTTTCCTGCTTTGATAGTCTACAGTAAAAACGTATCTCAAGGCTGCCAATTAAAAAGCAATAGGTGAATATGATGACACTTTGACTTATGAAGTACAAAACTATTGTTTTCTAATTAATCGTTCTCATACAGTAATAATGCCAAGAGATGTGATCACCTTTTCTGTCCGGCCTCAGGAAATAGTTTAAATGCCAGTAGGCAATCAGGAAAAAAATAAAATAAAATAAAGGTATTTCCAGATTATTAACATCTGTTTAGTGGTAACTCTCCACTTGCTTCTACTAGCAGGAGAGGTTTTCAAATATTCATTCAATCAGCAACTATTTATTGAGCACCTATAAAGTTCCAAACACTGGGGTGCCACGTCCTGAGGATAAAATGGTAGATCACATATAAGGAAATATACATCCTTTACTTGAGAGGTTCACTGTCTAGTGGAAAAGACCAACACATAGTAGGCGATAATAATAAGTCAATCTACTGAAGCACAAACTAAGATTCGGGACTAAATAGAGCACAAGTGCTTGGAAAATATGTATGGCTTGTTGTGAGCACTCCAAAAGAGAAAGCCCAGGTGTTGAGTTTTTCTCCTCCCAGTACTAGAAATAAAGAAAGCTCAGCACACTGAGTCATCAAGCCTTAATATATTCAATGGCAGTAATACTTTCCTTCATGTGGTGCAGGAAGGGCACAATTAGCCGTCACAACTTGTTACAGAAACAGATCCATTATTCGTAAGGTTAATCCACTTTGAGCATGATAAGGCACGAAGAGGTGTGACACTCTGCGACTTCCCTCCACTCCATTCAAATACAGTCCAGAGCCCCACAGCCAACCATCTTATGCACTGTTTGAACAAGACATACTTTTGCCCATGATTAATACGGCTTTAGTGTTGAGTTAGAGAATCAGATAAACAAATAGCAGTTTCTGCTTTCTTTTCCTCCTGTTCTTCTCTCCCAGTCCACTCTCCCAGCTGGCACATGGCCTCTGTTCTTTTTGTGGCTGGGTAAAGGAGTTTTAGACAAACATTGAAAGGCTCCCTTATTTGAAGATTTCAGCTCAGGACTGATGTCTTCTGTCCCTAGAGGACACTTGGACCATGAATTGCCTCACTGTTTTCAAAGGAGAGCAATTCAATGAGGAGTGTGGGTGTCTGAGAGACTGCAGTTCTACAGAGCCAGCCCGACCATGATGCTGGCCCCAAGAAAAAGGGTTGGCTTGCCATCTAGTTCAAACAGGCTGCGAAAAATACAAAAACAAAGCAGGCATTTCACATGTGCAAAGGTCACTTGTAAAAAGCCCTCATGGAATTCAGATTAATTTAGAGTTGATCATTTTTTTTTTTTTATTTGGACATGAGTATTCTAAGCCATTTACTCTCAAATAAGCTTGGCCTTAGGAGACTCTTCAAAAACCATCGTTTTATCACGACAGAGTCAAGGCAGTTCTAAACTATCTATATTGAAGGACACATGTATTTATTCTATTTATGCCAACTTTATTTCAGAAATTATTTTAAGTGGCCAGGCTCCCAGTAAAAAGTCTACCCTAATTACAAACTCAGAGCAAGCTCAGTTTCTATCTGGGAACCTTATCCTACTTTGAATTTTGTTTCACTTGCCGAAATGACAATGAAGAGAAAGCCCCAGGCAGTGCCAGGGAGCTGCCATTATGGCCACAGAAGAGCAGGACTGACTAGGCATCTCAGTTGGCCCGATGCTTCAGCAGCTGCCCGCTCGAAGGCTGGCTGGCAAACATGCTTGGCACAAAGTTGGAGACCAACAGCCCAGTTGGGGTTAAAGCGACACCCTCGCAAGCCCTCAGATTCCTCAAGCAGGGAAGCCAAACAGAAAGACAGACCCAATGTTTGTCCAGATTTTGCTCTGGCTACACTCAGTGAAACGGTCTCTACAAATTCGGCCTACCTCAGCACTCTTAGCCGTGGAGCTTTGTGAATGCCTGTAAAATTATCTCTTTTATAAGAGTTGCATTCTTTTATCCGTGGCAGGCATTTTAAGCCACGTGGATAAATGTCAATACCAGACAGGTTTTTTTTGAGTAAGTGGCTACACGCAGTGTTCATTTTCCCACTCTCTCCTCTCTTTACTTTCCTTCAATCTAAAAGGTCTTCTGGTGATAGCACCCCACCAAAATTCCTATCAAATGTGTCAATTGTCATTTCCAGAAAGCTGTATTACTTGATTTCTCAACAATGTTGGACAATTCGACGACTCCCTCCTTTTCAAAATTCTCTCTTTCCTTGGCTTCTCTGCTTTCCATCTACTCATTTTGGCCTTTTCTTCTCAAAGTCCTTTCTTAAATGGCATGTTTCCTAGGATCCTGATTTTAGGCTTCTTCTAGTTTTATATTTTCTTCACAGGCTATCACATCTGTTCCCAGTGCTTTAGTTCCCAAGAATATGGGATGGTTTCAACAAGCACTTCCAACTCAGTTCTTCTTATTGAGCGCTAGTCCTATATAGGCCATTGTTTCCTGGAAATAACCACATAGATACCCCCCCAGACTCCTCAAAATGAATATATCCAATACAAAACTCTTTCTCTCTTCCCATCCCTAACTTGCTCCCTCTCTTTGTCATCCCATATTTCCTTAAATGGTGCACCATCTACAGGAGGGAGGAATGGGGGATCATCATTGATTCTTCAGTTTCCATCACTCTCCTATCTCATCCATCACCAGATCTTGTTGAGTTTTCTTTCTTAATGTCTCCTGAATCTATCTATTCTTCTTTTTGCCCACTGCCATCAGCTGTCACCTGAATTGCTGATCTCCCATAGTCACTCAGGACCTCCTACAATCTAAAACATTTTCCAGCCAGACCATTGGTTTTAATAAACATCTAACTTAAAACTGACAAATGGATTCCCACCGCACTTGGGATTAATTCCAAAATCCTAAACCTGCCCCTAAGGTCCAGTGCTGGCCTCTCTCCCGTCCTATTTTGGGCTACAACTATTCATTAGCTGTGATGAGGCAATTGGTTTCTCTTGTATGGTCTTTCTAGTCTCAAGGCCTCTCACATGCTATTTTCTCTTCGGCAGAAAGAGATTTACTCTTTTATGTCCTTCCAGTTTCAAATTCAGTTGTGCTCCCCTTGCCCAGTGCTCTGTCAGCTCTATATCTCCCCCCTAGCATAACACTCATTTTATTTTATTCTAACTGTTGGGTTTTTTGTTTGTTTGGTTGGTTTGGTTCAGTTTTTTTGGACAACTGTTTTCTGCCAATACACTGTAATTCAGTAAGGGTGGAATCTAATTTATCTTAACATCCCAAAGTAACTGGGAACATAGTAGAGCCTCCATAAATATTATTGAGAAAATAAATTAGTGACTTTTATATGCATTTTTGTGTAATTATTAGTATAATTACAAACAATTTTTAAATGCTTTACAGAATTTTTGGTTAGGAAATAAAATGTACCTTTGCATTTATTCATAGAAAGAAATGCTAGCATTTGTGTGTTGGCTGATATTCAAAGAAGAAAATAACAGGGTCATGTGTCTGTCATCCCCTCAATATAGAAGCCATCTGTTCTCTGTAAAAAACTGCTTTTGTGGAAAGGAAAAACTAAACCCAAATGAGTTGCGGTAAGATAAAATTTAAAGATTTTATGTCAGTTTTTTTTTTCCTTTCCCCAAATTATTCATGTTGCTGCACATCTCTGTTGGACATAGTAGGGGAAGGAGAGAATGGCACACGTCAGCAGCAGATCCATGGCAAGTAGAGGCCAATGCTTAAAGCTACTGGGGAATGCGGTATCTGGACAGATGCCAGAGAGGACAAAAGAACAATAGGCAGAGGTACCCCTACCCTCAGCCCTGCTCTTGTGAAGCTTCTCTCCTCATCCCGGTACCACCCTGGGAGAAGGAAGGGTGAAGCGTGGAGAAGAGAGCCACTCTGCCTGGGAGGTCAAGCTTCAGCTGTCTAGGTGATATCCTGGATTGACTGTACAATTACCTGAAAGAGGCTGTTGTTTTTGTTTGATTGGTTGGTTGGTTTTTTGTGTTTTTTTTTTTTTTTTTTAAGATGTATTTATTTTAGAGAGAGAGGGAGAGAGCGCCCCAGTGGGAGGGGCAGAGGGAGAGGGAGAGACAATCTCAAGCAGACTCCATGCTGTATGCAGAGCCTGACATGGCTCAATCTCATGATCATGAGATCACGACCTGAGTCGATGCTCAACTGACTGTGCCACCCAGGTGTCCCAAGAGGCTGTTGTAAACAAAGAGAGACTGAGTTACCCCCAAGTGTAGGTAGTGGATGTCATCACAGAGTAGAAATAAGGACTTGTGAGCAAGTCAGTTTTGTTGCTGTGGAAGTAAAAGTACTCTAGATTTCTGGTCATCTGAGTCATGGTTTATAAGTGTAAATCTAATGTAAAGAGAAGTCAAGTCCTCAATACAATATTTAGGAGACTGCCCTGCTCCTGTGGGTGAGCTATCTGAGTATAAAAGCTAGATCTCAGCTACCAAATTGACTCAAGAAAGGAAGTCTCATTTTCAGATGCGAATTCTTATCCTTTCCAAGCTACTATGTTAGTGAAAACATGGTAAGAACAATCTGAGGTCACAAAGAAGCTCCAGAAAAAAAGAACTGTGAGTTTTCCAACTCCTGATAGAAGGCATTTTTGTTTCTCCATCTTTCTTCTTTCCTGCCCCTCCTACATCTCCCTCCCTACCTCCCTACCTCCCTACCTCCCTTCCTCCCTTTTTAGCTACCTCTCACTTTTAAAACATGAATAAAAATGGGGGCGCCTAGGTGGCTCAGTCGTTAAGCGGCTGCCTTCGGCTCAGGTCATGATCCCAGGGTCCTGGGATCGAGCCCCGCATCAGGCTCCCTGCTCCGCGGGAAGCCTGCTTCTCCCTCTCCCACTCCCCCTGCTTGTGTTCCCTCTTTCGCTGTGTCTCTCTCTGTCAAATAAATAAATAAAATAAAATAAATAAAAATAAAAAAAATAAAACATGAATAAAAATGAAATAAGAAAAAAAATTGAAGAGTTTCAATCTTTTGATATTCTCTTCTAGCCTCAAGTGAACTATTTTTAAAAATGCTGACTGGCATATGCAATCAAGAATTGAGAAAGGAAAGTCTTAAGATAAAATATGAATGATAATATATAAATGTAATTTAATAATAATTTTTCTCCTTGCCCACATAGAGCTAAAGGATATAATTTGAGGCGGCTGAGTGGCTCAGTCGGTTAAGCGTCCGCCTTCAGCTCAGGTTATGATCCCAGGGTCTTGGGATGGAGTCCCTCATGGGGCTCTTTGCTCAGTGGGGAGTCTGCTTCTCCCTCTGCCTGCCGCTCCCCTTGCTTGTGCTCTCTCTCTCTCTCTCTGACAAATAAATAGATGGAATCTTTTAAAAATAAAAATAAAAAAATAAAGGATATAATTATTTTGTCGATGTTTACCATAACTTAATTAGAACTATTGGCAATAAACCAAGAGCAGCATACTGACAAATTTTACTCTGTTACACTAAGCTCAGAGTTGAAAGTAAAACTCTTGCAATTGGTACTCTTGATTAAAATTTCTTAACAAGCTAACTTTACCACATCATTAGTAAGGGAATATCCTTCTCCCCTTCACTAGATGTACTAGCATTTCCAGCACAGTCTGTGACCTTAGGGTTTATGAAAAATTCTTGTCAAATTTCCTAACAACTTCCAGGAGGATCCATAAACAATATGACATTGATACAAATGCATAAGATAAACTGAATGCAATTCTGAACACCCTGTCCAGGAAAGATACTCATTATTATACCACATCATTTTTATTGCTATATTCCATTCCATTGTATGGATGTGCATGTATAGCATATAATTCTGTAACTGTAAGCAAAGTTGTGAACCTGCACATCTTCAAGGACATGAGGGCTTAGCACATGTAAAGCCCCTCAGCATCCACTGAGCACCATGTACAGACTGGGCCTGGAGAAAAAGCAATGGGCTTCTGACTGCACTGAGCATGCTAGAGCAACAACTGTGATGCGGGTGTTTGACAACTCAACCAGCAGGCCTGCCCAGTGGAGTCATATGTGGTGGAACTCTCCAACGGGGGACCATGGAGGAGGATGATCACAAGCGAGGCTGGGATATCGAAAGTCAGGATGGGTTAGGTGTGTCTGAAGTCCTGATTTTTGAAATGCAACATGCTTTTTTGCCCATAAGGGTAAGGATAGGAGTTAGGATTCAGGGACGTTCATAATTTCTAAAAACTAAATCATAATGGCAAAGAAAAGTAGGATTGTATAATTAATCCTCTCTGTACTGATATGTTTTTAATGCAGGACAATTCTAAAGCTTTAGGCTCATCCTTAGACAGAAGAGTTAGTCCCCTGGTCACCACAGCTTTCAAATAAATTTGTTTCTTCTGCAAAGCTAGATTTGGAAGGCTTACAAAAGAGTGGCTTCTTCGGGCTGCTCCCAGAACCTCCATTTCCGGCAAGGCCCTGAAACACAAGACCAGCAACCCATCCTCTGTGGTACTTTGGCTCTTCTGCTCTGACCAGCAGCCAGAAACTGGGGGTGGAAAAAAGAATTAACATCAAGAGAAACATTTCCAATTTTTACAAAATACAAGGCTCAAGCTAACCACAAATACAGGAGGGAGGTGAGGGGTCAGAAATAAGCGTTACAAATTATATCTTGCCTTTTGGCAGCAGAATCACTTCCCAGACATTAAGTTCTGGGAAAGCAATGGCCATGTCTGTTGCTACTTTTTTTTTTTTCCCCCCTCCAAAATCTAGTTTGGGGTGTGTACAATACTAGGTAGTCAGGAAATATTTGTGAAAGGAAAGAAGGAAGGAAGAAAGACAAAGAGATACTAGACTTTTGCTGCATGGCTGAAGGACAGAGAACTTTAGATGGTTAAATGCCACCGTCTGGTTTATTTTTCTTCAGTTGAAAAACATGACATGCTGGATTTAATTAAAATAAGAGGCTTAGTGCAATTATTATTAACAAGCATTAATTAGTTATATGTATAATACACGCTTGCTAGAGGTACATAAGAAGCCCAAACAGAGAAGAGCCTTTACACTCAATATTTCTACCCCAGAATCCCAACCTATATATTTCTACTGACCAACGCCATGAGGAAGATGCTCTTTTTGGGCTTAGCCGCATCTCTGATTTTGTCTTCAGAGGTAAAGAGCTTGGAAACTTCACCTGAAACGGACAGAGCGAAAGAAGATGGGAAAAGATGTGCGAAAGATCTTACCAGATGTGGTCACCAGCTGAAGAGGTTGAGAGTTGGAGTAAGCCTTGGAATGGCTTCATTCGTTCACAGACATCTGCCACTAGGAGCACTGCTTTCTGCAAACACAGGCTGCAGAGAAATGTGGACACCAATCTGTACACCTAAAGATATGCTCTGCTAACTCCTTTACCAGTGGGCTATTTCTTACTGTAATTTCTTCAAGATATAATTTACTTTGGGGTGCCTGGGTGGCTCTGTCGATTAAGCGTCTGCCTTCGGCTCAGGTCATGATCCCAGCGTCCTGGGATGGAGTCCTGTCCCGCATCCGGGGTCCTTGCTCAGTGGGGAGACTGCTTTTCCCTCTCCCTCTGCCCCTCCTCCTGCTTGTGCTTGCTCTCTCTCTGACAAATAAATAAGTAAAATCTTAAAAAAAAAGATATACTTCACCAAAATGTTTAACAATTCTGGTTTATATATCCACATGTTGTTACAAAACTGAATTATATTACAGTTATCTGTATTTTAATGATTGACATTTACGTTATTAAACCTCTTTTCTCTCCTAACTTGTTTTGATTACTACTTATATGTGCAAGTACTTAAAATATGTTGCAAATATGAAATTCTACCTCCAAAAACTCCAAAACAAAAAAATTCATCCACTTCTTTAAAGAAGAGACTATTTTTACATGTTCAAGATAATATTATCACCCTTAACAAATGTCACAATTCTCTAATATTAGCTAAAATATAATCCATATGCAAATCTCCTCACTTGACATAAAAATGTTCCTTACAGACAGCTGTCTACCTTTACACCTTAAAATTCCCACCCACATCCACACTTCCCATCACACACATGCACACTCATACAGGCCTTTTAGTCCCTTTCTCCAGGCTCTAGAACATAGTGATACTTGGAACTCTGTTCCTCCCTTATCATCCTCTCCTGGTCACTTTCTCCCCCGGCCCACCACTTCCTACTCAGCCTCCCCAGGACAGCATGGGAGATGCAGGTGGTCAGTTTTACAATTAAAAACACATTTCTGAACACACTGTTCCAGAGAAGCTTTGTGCTCCAAACCCATTTGGGGACTTGGACTGCTTTAGCTATTATAACAGCTCTCAAAGAAGCACTTGTACGATTCGGAAGAAAACTTCCCTTGATTTCTGGCCATATTTTTGTACTTAAGGAAGCGCACAGGAAGGACAAACAGCCCTCCCTAGTATTGGCATGGATGACCAGAGCTGGGCAAGTGTCCCCAGAAAGGCTGGGCCTGCTTTCAGTCTGGAACCTCGGTCATCCCCCTCCCTCCCCATCATAGTTTTTGGAGCATACCACAGATAAAGTCGACATGCATGAATATTTCCAGCCACTGAGCATATTAATGTGAAAGCGGGATCACACGCACATGAAAAGGACACTCAAACACACACATTTTCTGAAGCAGGTGTGACTTTAGTTCCGCACCCCGAAGACTGTTACTGGCACTACTGAGAACCAAAAATGTGTGGGTCGGGGGACGAAGGAGCATTTTCTCATTTTCTTTTCCCATTTACCGGAAAATGTTTTGTGGAATGACTTCATCGGGAAAAGCAGTCTTTACATTTCAAAAGTACCTGTTAGTGGCAGTGACTGCTTCATTCACAGGATGCAACCTGCAATCTTTTTCCTCTTCAGCAAGTAATTTGGAGCCCACTTCTTCCAGAACCTTGTCCAGTTGCAGATATCCCATATTATGGGAGGTGGAGTGTTGACTGCACAGGACAATAGGAATAGGAGGGCAGGTGAGGAGTGGTTGTGATGCAGAGGGGAATCCTTCACTGAAGCAGGGCTGTGGGTCCTCACTACAGCACCATCCCTATGGAAACATATTCCAAACATTCTAGGTTTTCAAGTCACTGGGTTTTCTGAACAGGTCCTGAAGCAATACCATTTTTCAGACTCCTTTTTCTTCTAGGGATGCATCTTCCTGTCAGCCACATTCTCCAAGGTCGTGTGCAGGCTGCAGTGTCCCAGAAGATACTAAAGGACTTTCACGAATTACGGAACACCTCTAGCCTAAGGGACACTGACTGAGTTCCCTCCGAGGGGATGAATAAGAAAAAGTGACCCCTCGGAGCAAAAGCAGCCCCTCTCAGGAAATGGTGAGGTAACAGAAGCACCCTTGTGCAAAAGAAAAAGGCTTCTCTTCTCCCCAGGGGAAGTACCCCGCTGCGGGGAACTGGGTGAGCAAAGCGGGGCTGTGTCTCAACCCCAAACCTCGTCATTGGTCAAGGACTCTGCATCAGCATACACCATACAGCTTTATTTGGTTGTCCTGCCCCAAATTCCTAACTAGCCAAAATCCCTGAAGGTGCTAGCCTTTGGGTAAACCTGCATTTTAACACAATGTATCTTCCCCCCTCAGTACTTTTGTAGCATCTTCAGCCCTATCATCATCCTTGGCCTTATCTGCATTAGGCTTCAAAACAAGAAATATGGAAAACGAGATCATAGGAGAGTAAGCAAGAGGCTGGAGGAAAGCCACCCTTTGCACTCATCACAGGAGAAAGCAGAAGGCAGTCACTCTACTAGCCTGGCTGAGACAAATGATACGTTATATGCACAATTCACTGCAGAGACAGTACTCTGTGCTGGTACATGTATTTCTAAGATGAACAGCAATATACAAATGGCACTCTTGGAAACATGCTAAATAACGCGTACCCTGCACAGACCCAGCACAGCACAGACCCAGCCTTACATCCACAAGCACACCCTTCACATAATGGCCATGGATGCAAGTCCCATAGTCTCTCTCTCTCTCTAGCATACAAATGCACTGTTGATTCATGGCTCATGTGTTAACTTATGATTTTAAATAATAAGGGAATGTTCTTGTCTTTCAGTCTTCCATTATTCTATTTCTAAAAGGTCCCTTTGATTTCCCCAGCTCATTGTTTGGTAGACACATCAAAAGAAACTTTACTTTAAATCCCTTTTCTGTTATAGTTTATCAGAGGAGATTACATGAGAATTATTTATATTCTAGGCTTTAAAATTATAATTAATATGCTATAGTCATTTTAACATGGCAAAAAACATTTAAAGCTTTCGGACAATGGCATGGGACAAGAAAATAACTCTTGTAGAAAAAAAAATTAACAACTGAAATTGTGGATCATCCCACACTTTTGGGAGGTTTTCAGAGAAGTTGTAGAGGAAGGAGTTTGTTTTGACTAAATTGCTCCCCCAAAAAACAAGCCCCAAACTTTCATTAATGTGAAGCTGGAAAATCTTCTATCATCCTTCCATTTTCTTACTCCTTATTTAAGTGCCCAGTGCAAATGTTAAGGGCACAAACACACAGCTATTGAGTTAGGCCAATGTAAGTTTATTTTTTTTATGTATGTTGAACATTTCACTGTTTTGAGCCTGTATTAGGTAGACTCATATACCCCAGGAACATGTAAAGCACATTTGTGTAACTTAAGAGATAGGGACTATGAAGAGCATGAAGAAACTCAAAACCCATTCAAAGTCCTTGAGTGCTGGGTATGACTTTCTCCTGCCCACGGTGATATTCTATGCCACCTTGACAACTTATCAGATTGTAGGCATTCCAGGCAGCAGTGGGCGTTCAAGGATAAAATACAACCTATGACAAACCCTGCCTCAGGATTTAAAAAACTCAAAAGCCTACAGGGACCAAAGAGAAAAATGAGTGAAGGGGAGGACTTGCCTAGTAAACATGTTGAACTATGTTGTATTTCCCTGAACAAACTATACTCTCCATTTTTCTTGAAATAGGCGGTGGTGTTGGCATGACATGGCATTTGTTACCCCCAAATTGGGGCAGAGATGCAGAGAAATAGTTCCAGTGCTAAAAGAGCAAAAACAACAACAAAAGCCTGACTATACTGGTATAGTGATGATGGGCAACTGTTTTCAGCCCCAGTGTTAGAGAGACGGAGCAAGGGATCAAACCTGTGCTGTCCTAGAAAGCTCACGTCCTGTCTAATGGGGTCAACTGCTTCTCAGCCCAACACATCATTGTCACATGGAAGGATGGAAGCACACTCTTTCTCGCTCTTCCCATTTTTCGAGGGAAGATGGGAATCCAGATTTTTAGGTATAATCTCCCCATTTTAAAGTGTTAGCTTGACTTCTTTAAAATTGGGTGAGTCAAGGAAAACACACAAGGCCCTTCATCTTGAAATCTCTGGTCTACACCGCACAGTCTAAAACCAAAGGGACTCCAAACGTTCCTAAAACGTATTAGAGCATAGAGTGGGCAACAGGCATTTTAATGTAGAAGAATGCCCTTTTCACGTCTGATGCAAAGCAAATCTTTTAGCTGTTTTTATTCACTGCAGAATAAAAGCTGTTGAGTTGCCCCTTCCAAGTGTCTGTAATTCTCTGATTTATTGCTGGCAGCTTTTTTTCAGCATTCAACATCTGTGTCATATCCTCAGGGAGGAAATGCCCAATTTTGGCTGTGTGCTTCCATTCCGTATATATATATTCGTGCCTAAAGGTCACTAGGTGAGAAAGTTCCTTAATGTTTCTCCACTTGATCAAGAAGTCTGTCTATGCTGGTGGTAGTTGCTACACAAGTCCCTGGAAGATGGAACAGGTACACTTAAGGTGCACATACTGTCAGATGTGCATTGGTTGCCTGTGAAAGACCTGACGGAGGCCAAGAACCAAACTATGGACTTCCCACTGGCATGCTGGTGCTCTTGGTTTGCACTACATAAAGAATTCCAGGGGTGCCTGGGTGGCTCAGTCGGTTAAGTGTCTGGCTCTTGGTTTCATCTCAGATCACGATCTCAGGGTAGTTAGACAGAGCCCTGTGTCGGCTCTACACTAAGTGCAGAGCCTGCTTGAGATCCTTGCTCTCCCATTCCTGCCCCCTCTGCCCTTCCCGCCCACTAGTGTGCATGCACTCTTTCTCTCTCTCGCAAATAAATAAATAAAATCTTAAAAAAACAAACAAACAAAAACACCTCCAGGTGAACACATACAATTTTCCTACTTTGACTTTCAGGCACAAATCCATTCCTGGTATCCTATCTTCAAAAGATGAACCAGACATCTTGAAAAACTCAAGGGTCCCTTGAGCAAGAGGCCTAGACTCTAGAAGATGCTGCTCCAATCCTCTCCTTGACTCCCATCATTTTTTCCAAGGAATAAATTTCTCTAGACCTCACCTAACCACTTCGCCTATGAGGAAGCAAAGAGAAATGAAAGAGATCAAATCAGAAAACCTTTCTTCCTTAAGGCTTGGCATGGTCCAAGGCGGACAGTGAATTCTTCCTCCTTTTAGGCACTCTCCTTTGGTCCTACTTGGTCTTCCAAGGATGAAGACATTTTTGAAACTTAATATCTCCCATATTGTAATTCTGGAATATCTGCAAATACCTCCTCCTCTCAGTCTCCGCCTCTCTCTCTTTCTCTCTCAGTCTCTTTCCCCCTCTACTGCTCTTGCTCCCATATGTCCCATCCCACAATTGCCCAAAATAAAATAGTATTAATTCTAATGTCACTGATTTTTCCTAAGTCACATGGTAAGCACCAAAAGTAAATTAATAGTGCTCGACTTTTTCAGCATTAATCTCTTTCACTGTTAGCCAATACAAGACTTCCCTGGACTTGCCAAGGCAGACATCTCCAAACAAGCAGCAAAATTTTGAAACTCCAATCAAGAAACAAAACTAACAAAAAAACAGAAAAGAAAGAAAAAAGCCAGAGTTTTCATCCATCTATCAATTCAGCCAATGCTCACATATGGAAGAGTTTTTAGATAAAAATTCCTCCCAAAGTTTTAACCTCTTAAACCACAAAGTCAATCCACACAATTCAAATCTGAACTCTTCCGATATAAATGACCTGTTTCCCATCCCCTTTAAGGATTAATCTCTAAATTCCAAAGGGGATTCTTAATTGGATAGGCCGATCTTGGGGAAAACAAACCAAATCTAACTCAGAAATAAACTGTACCATGTTAAACCTTTATTAAAATTGCCGGCATTTGACATCAATTCTGTAAATACTGGACTTTTGATCAATCTTTAAGAGATCTTTACACATACGATACCTTTCTAGA
This sequence comes from Leptonychotes weddellii, assembly GCF_054177405.1. NCBI lineage: Eukaryota > Metazoa > Chordata > Mammalia > Carnivora > Phocidae > Leptonychotes > Leptonychotes weddellii. Next base: position 93,031,170 of record NC_138369.1, on the reverse strand, counting down.
AAGGAATGGACCGACAGGCCTGACTCAAGCCCCTGTTGATGTGCATGTCCAGGGAGCCTGTAAGCGTTGTCAGGCAGCCACACTGAGCTCTGTGCGGAAGGACAGGCTCACATGTGCATCTGAATGAGAACATCTGTGCTGGAGGCAGGCAAAGGCTGCTGCAAGGGAGCTGCCCAATCTGTTGTTGGAGAGGAAGCGAAGGCAGGTGCTCTGATACAGCACTTCCTGTTCAGTATTGGGCTACTGGACCCTCGCTTGCATGAAGTTGCTCCCAGGGGCAGAGTGGGAGGCCCCGCTCCTGCAGAACGCAGTCTTCGCGCAGCACGTTAGCCCGTCTCCCTCCGCCAGCTCGGGAACAGACATGGTTTCATGAGAGCCACGTAGGATGGTGGTGTGGTTTAATCAGAAAATAGTGAAGCCATTTGTATTGATGGAGCAGGCACCAAGCCAGGGGAAACATTCTTACACAACCCAGCCACTCGGGATGATTTGTACATCTTGGAACCCGGCACAATACGCAGCTTCAGATACTTGGAGCTGAGAAATGAAAACAAAGGATGTGGTCTCTCTGTGGCTCCCTGACCTCAGGGATCTGTGTGGTTTCCATGATTACAAATTACCTCAAAAGAAATCGAGTTTTAGGTCCAGATGAGCAGCAGGATGCCAATGACTAAATTGCCATGCCAACACATCAGATAGTCGGTCTGGTTTGGTTCCCTTTTAGAATGTAGTTATGGTTATTTTTCCCTCTTTAAGTCACCTTTTGGCTTGGCAAAAATTAACGGCAGACGGGAGAGTATCAAGGAAGTGAGACGTGTGTCTTCCAGCCCTGTTGCTGTAAATGATTCCATTAGAGCACAAAGGAGCCCCACGCCCATATTTGGGCCGGGTAAAGTTCACTCGCAGGGGTGGGGTTTCTCTAAAAGGACTCATTTGGCTTTGGTTGATAAGGAAGTGTGCTTCCTGTTTCTCTCAGGACAAGAAACTTAAAGTAGAAGTTTAGTCAGCACCAGAGAGCCATGGCACTCTTCCCTCCTAACGGGAGCTTCCAGCCTTGCTCTTTTTCAGCTGCTTTTAGCTAAAGAGCTCTTTGGTATCTTCAGTTTTGCTGCGGAGAAGAGGAAGGCACTTGGCCGGCTTCTGTCCTCTCTCCCGGACACCAGACTAAAGGATCCTTTGAAAATATCAGAAATGAGAAGCTTGTTACCTAATTCTAGATTATGATGTTACTATTATTACAGTGATACATTTTTACCCCAAAGCTAATGTATCGCTGAATGCCCTCTATTCTTCTTGTAATGAACAGGTGTCACTTCTTCCTGTGCCCAGCGTCCAGTCTCCTTCTCGTGTGGAGGGAATTCTCGTTATGAGTATTGGTGGGAGGCAGAGACCTCCTCCCAGAAGCGAACTTGAAAAATTGCCTCCTCAGTGTTCCTGAAACCAGGACACAGGCATATGCCCATTAGATGCTATCCCGGAGAATGTTGGTGTGGGAACGATGAGGCAAAATGTATTCTTGGGGTTGGGGCCGCAAGACCTCTGGTCAGTTTCCAGCACGATTAGCATCACTGCTGGGTGCCTCAGAGTCTGGGCCTAGAAAGGGTGGCATCAGTGTCTACATAAGACCAGTTCTGCTTGGCTTGATGTTGGGCAGTGGAAAGTGGAGTCTACTCCTGGCTAAAACCTCCAAGCCTACTTGAGGATAAATTGTATTTCTGCTTAAATAAACCAAACTAATTTCTTTTGCATGCAACTAAAAACCCAAGTCACCTCCTTAGCCTCAATCTCAACTCCCTTCCCTAGCTTTTCTCTCCCTCTCCTCTTCCTCCTTTCCTCCCCTCCCCAGCCCCCTCTTTCCCCCCTCTCCTTTCCTCTACTCACTTCTGCTCTCTCTGCCACCTCCCCATCCTACTCCTCTTTCTCTCCTGCCCCTTACCTTCACTCCCCACCCACATTATTTTGGCTCCTATCTTCAAGTCATTATTGATGGTCCCATCCTGAAAGTGGCAGATCTGAAAAGAAACTCTCCATTCCCATTTTGTAGTTGATACAACTGAGACTTAACAGGTATACACTAATTATTCCAGTCAAACAGCAAGAATTTAGGGTGGTTTCCTCCTAATCTAATGCTCCTAGAACTGTGCTGTCCTATCACCTAAGGAGTGTATGTGTCATGTTCTCTGAAGATGATCGGGCTAATGATTTCATTCTATAAAGCAATAAGGAACAACAAAAGAGTATTTCTACAGTTTTCCATTGTCTCTGAGATAGAAAATAGTAGATGGATGTGTGTTTGCATCTAGTCCATATTTATTTGGTGACTACTATGTTTATGTGATCATGTGAAAAAAATGGGGAGGACACCTGGAAAATCACGTCTGTTGGCCCAGTAAATCAAGGATTATCTCTGATCTGTATTAGTATTTTAAACAAGGAAAAATTATTTTGATACTTTGTGTAAACACGGTGCTCTTTCAAAAGCTTAATCTTGGCTTTCTCAAGTTTAAAATCACCCTGTGGCTTCCTGTTGCACTTAGAGTCCAAAGTCAAAGTAGAACAGCCACACCACTCGTGAGAAGAAGGAGGTCCTCTCAGTCCTCACAATGAGACGGCAGGCACACACTGAGACCACATCACCAAACCGAGATGCCGGGTTACTCTACCCTTGGCCTTCATTTTCTCCTTGACCTCACATAGCACCGCTGATCTTCCGCCCTAATGGCATTCTTTTTTGTCCGTCTGTTTTGTCCCGCCTTGGATATCTTAAGCTTTTTTTTTTTCCCCCAGAACCTTTGCACTTGCTGTGCCTTCTGCAGGGAACTTCTCTCCCTATCCATTCACTTGGCTACTTCCCCATGTCATTCTGGACTCGACTCAAATTTAGTTTTCCAAGAGTGGCTTCTTCTGACCATCCGAATACTGCACACCCCTCCCTACTCCCCCTTCTAGTTATCCTTTATTTAAAATAATTGTGTTTATTTATTGGTTTAATGTCCACGAAGGCAAGGACCCTCTCAAGTCCACTTTTTTATCTGCAGTGCCAAGGGCAGTGACTAGCACATGGCAGGCCCTCAAATTAACTTGTGAAATGAATGACTATGTGGGAGTAGAATTAGAAAAGAATGCCATACAACTGTACTAACAATGATTGCGGATGTGCAGTCAAGGACATGTTAACGTTCCACACACAGACACACACACACACACACACACACACACACGCACAACATGGCAAAACATAGTCCCTGTGAGAACATCCTTATTTCTTCAATTACAGTAACACTATAGAAAGTTACATTCATTTTAATAGCCCAAAGGCACCAACCTATTTCAGAGAGGTCCATACATTGCATAGAAAATGAGATTCAAAGAATTCATAGGCCTCCTCATTAGATTACAACTATTCACTTTCTGCTACTCTGGTTTCATCTTTCCCTGTGCCTACCCAAATTTTAATTTCTTCGGAGAACTTTAAATTTTAAATTTAGCACACCATTTTACCTCCAGATGCTTATGTATGTATCTGTCATAGGCGATGCTTGTTAGCACAACTACAGCATTATTATCATATCTAACAAGATTAATAAATAATTCATTATCATCTACAATAAGACTGTGTAAAATTTTCTCCATTTATCAAAAAACTATTTTTATAATTGGTTTGTTTGAATCAAAGAATAAACAAGAACCAAATGTTACTTTTCATTCATAGGTCTCATACGTTTCTTTTGATCTATCACACTCCTTTCTATGCCATTTATTTGTTGAAGAAATGGGGCCATTTGTCTTAGAATGTCCCACATTCTGGATCTGGCTGACTCGATCTTCAGAGTGTCTTCTACGTGTTTCTTTATCTCGCATATTTCCTGCACATTCACAGTGAATGATTCAGAATCTTTTCTTTCACTTGGTGTTACTTTCTTCCCATTGATATCACATCAAGAAGAATAGGATGTCTGGATGTCACCCTCTCAGCAATGCTCAGATTGATCCCTGGGTTCAGGGCTGCCAGGCCCATCCATCTACTGTAACCCACCCCCCCCACACACACACAAAAACTTTTCACCTACTGATTAGCCGTCATTCATTATCATTGCCTACATCTATTCCTTTGTTAGCAATTTCAAAAACAGACTTTTTTTTTAAGTCTATAGTTTCTCCTTCCTCTCTTAAGGAGAACTTTTCTTCATCAGCTGTTTGGTTGCCTTAAAATTTGGTCCTTACAGGAAAGGCAGAATAAATGTTCTAGTCTTTTTTTCTGATCAATATTCAGCATAATGAGTTGGTATTCTAGTGAACTCCATAAGTGACCACTGGGTTTTAACTTTTTTTTTAATATCATCATAAACTCATTGATTTTTAAATGTTTTATTTAACATACTCAATTCACAGCAAGTATTGTTCAATACTTGAGCTCTCCCAACACTGGTCAATGGGAGCTCCTTCAGATTTGCTCCTGTGTTCATTTACCACCACCCAGTTTTTCTGATAATTTCTTTGCTTTCAAGCACAACAATATGCTGAAAATACATCTTGTACATTTCCTGCTTCAGACCTGGAATCAGCAGTTTTCTGAGGAGTCTTAGTTCCTTTTAATGGGAAATATATATTTTTAAACCACAGTCTGGGCACCAGGAGTGTTCATTGTTTCCAGGTGTTCATTGCATCTAGGCTTTTTTTTTTTTAATGGAACAAGTGAAAAATATGCTTTTTTTTTTTTTAAAGAAAAATAAACATCATTCCTAAGTTCAGGGTGATATTTTCACCAATTCAAATGAAAGATTCCAATATTTTTACTTAAATTCCTTGGTTTCATATTAAATCATTTTTTCTTCCTCTGAAAATATCTTGGCTCATGAAAAATTAACATAATTTATTATTTGTTTTATTTCAATATATACAATTGTTTCAAAATAACAATAAAAAATATTTCCAGCATTAACCAACCTCCTGAATGCATTTTAAAATTTCTTCGTGGTTTTCTTTTTGTCCTTAGAATGTACAGTCAAAATACTATGGTTTATAGCCACTTGAAATGAACCTTCTCCATGTCATTGCCACCTACTTAATATACAGTTTGGTTCACTTGTTTCAGGTTTTTATAATCACTACTTTTAGGGGTTGGTTTTGATATAACTTTTTCAACTGTGTAAATATAAGCATGATTTCAAAATCAGAACCATAAAATAAGGTATAATCCATTTTAGAGAAGTCTAATTTCCATCCCCGCCCCTACCCTCTGTTTCCTCCCTCCCTTGTGGGTAATGTATTTATTAGGTTTTGTTTTAATCATATTTACATCCTTCCTTTTGCTACACAAAATGCAGCACACTATCCACATTCTTGTACAACTTGCGTTTTAAAAAAATTTTTTAATTTAACAATATATCTTGGCAACAGCTCTCTTAAAATATAGAGAAAGCATTCATTCCTGCTTTCTGTAAGTCTGCATAGTACTCCACTATTTGAGCATACCCAGTTTATTTAACCCATTCTCTACTGCCGGCATTTGGGTTGTTTCTGGGCTTCGTCTGTTACAAATAGTGGACCAGTCCAACATTCAGACTTTATCTCCATGGGAAAGCTATAGAAAGTCCTTTCAATTACCTTTATTAAATGTCTACTATCTTAAAAGTCCTAGGGAGGGTCACATACATCCTAATGTGGTTCAGTCCCTACAGGAATTCATATTCCCAACTGCGGCAGGAATTCTAGATGCTTTTGTATATATGGCTTCACCACTATTTAGCTGTGAGACTTCATAGTATGTGATCTTGGGCAGGATAATTAACCTCTCTGGGCCAGCATCTTCTTTGTGGAAGATGATTAGTAGAATCTACCTCCCAGGTATGTCATGAGCATTAAATGAGACAACATTTTTAAAAGCACAATGCCTAGCACATTTATTAAGTATTTAATAAATGTTATCTATACATGAGTATAGATGTTTTGGATAAAACACACCATCAGCAAAAGTTAATATCATTCTTATTAATATTTTTTAAGTAGTATGGTAACTAGGAAGAATAAGGACTTTGGAATCAGTCCATAGGCCGGTGAGCTATAACTTTGTCTTTCCAAATCTCCAGGAGCCTTTTCCAGCTTGCAAGGAACCATTTCATAGCCAGCCTTGCAACCCTGTACAATTCATGATTGTTGTTAACGATTAAGAAAATAAATGTAGAGTGGCTTGTCCATAGGAAGCAGGTAATTAATGTCTGATTTTTCATTCCTTACAACATCTCATTGATGGACTTTCCCTGTAACAAAAACTGTAGGTGGCCAGTAACAAATTATACTTAAAATTATTCTGGGAAGTTGGCTATGCCCTCTTGGCAGAAAGATACAAATTGCAAGTTCAGTCTCCGACCATGGAATTCAAGGCACATGCTATTAGCAGAAGAGAATCCCAGAGGTGTGGGCCCCCTCATCCTGACCACATTAAACAGGTCATCACCTACCTTATGTGTTTCAAGGGCAGCACTTCCTGAGTGAAGTGACAGCTTTACTTAAATCTGAAAACTAGTGTTCCAGCTTATCTCAAAACTCCAGCCTACCACCTTATATATAAAAATCATCTTTGCCAATTATCAGCCAAACCAAACATTTCCAAGTCCGTTAGATCCACAAAATTCCATGTGACCTAATTAATTCACATAAGCACAATCCATAGTATTAATGCCACCATCATTTCCTGTGACTACTTTGTATACTCTCTCAGTAGACTTAGCATATCCTTGAAGCATGTCCTTAAATAACTATCTTATCCAAAGATTCACAGGGAAAATAAATGTGATCCCATGACAAAGCGTATGCAGAAGAGAATTTGTTTCCTTTTCAATTAAATGTGTTTATGTCATTGATTTTTAAGCCCTGGGAATCTTAGGACTCATCTTTATGATCATAGAAAGTAAGAACCTCTAACATAACAATAACCACTATGCAAAATATATTTTCTTACCATCTAGTCAACAGTGTGGCCAATGAAGCCACAAAACATCAAGATGCATTTGTGCAAGGGACACGGAGTGTTTCCAGCACTGATGGAATCAACTGGAAGGTCAAAGATCTTTTGTCATGGGGTAAGACAGGATGAAGTCAGGAGTGGGTTTCCCTCAAGGGAATGGGGCAGGGACAGCAGTGGTTGTGTCAAATGCCAGGGACTCCAAACCAGAAAGAATGCCTTGAGACACTGTCCTCTGCCATGCCTTCTGGGAATTCCTGTTTCCTCCTGAGAACCTCTTATTTGAGGTTCTCCTGAGTCAGCCCACAAATGCTTTCTCATTCTCTTTTTGTCCCCTTTGTATTTAGTCCATGTAATTGCACAATTTCTCAGAAAAGATATTCCTTCCGTACATATTCCACTTTCCTTGCCACTCCTCCTCAACAAAAGACACATGCAGACAGGATTATCCCATTGTTGAATGCCAGCCAACTTCAATATCACCTTAAGTCCTAACTTTGTGGCATGATTGGTGTGCTAGGGGTTGTGAGCGATGTCTGTGACACACAACAGAGCTCCTGTCCTCTAGGAGCTAATAAACCCCTCACACCATATTGGGAATATGCGTCACTGGTCTGTCTCCCACCGCTAGCTAGACTGGGAGGCAAAGCGAGGGCAGAAGCAAGACTCTTCAGTCCTGAGTAACTAGAGTTTGATGGTAATTACGCACACAATGAGTACTTCTTGACTGGGTGGGGGAGTTAATTGAGGGAATCACAGATGTGGCTTGGTTAGGGTAGAAAATACCTGAGGTGGAAAAGAAAAAAAGCTGCATAGAAATGGGACAAGGGGCTAATGGAAACGTATGGAGTCTCATTTCTCTTTGCCTTGCCAACCCCTCCCTACCTTGTGACTATTGGTTGCCTCACAGCTGGTTTGTAATGGCCGCCTAGACCTCTTGGATTAGAAATTGCTTCAGAGTGGATTCCTTGAGCCGACCCCACCACCTTTTACCCATCTCTGCCTCCACTGTCTGAATTTAGTAAACCAGTGGCTCTCGAACTTTAGCATGTGCCAGAATCCCTGGGAGGGCCTTTTAAAACACAGATTTCTGGACTCCCTCCCCAGAGTGTCTGATTCAGGAAGTTTAGAATGGAGCCCGTGAAGTTGCATTTCCAACAAGCTCCCAGGTGATGCTGCTGCTTCTCTTCTGGGGCCACATTCTGACAACAGCTACCGTAGACAGTTTAGTTCTACCCATCTTTAAAACCTGGACTCCAAAATAAGGACAGAAGTCTAGTCTCTGCCTCACATGTATGAGGAATTCAGACATAACAGATGTGAAATAGTTTAAAAATAACTGACATTTATTGGGTACCTGTTGTGTATTTATTAAATCATTACACAAACCCTATGAGTTAGGTATAATTCATGCAGTATTTATACTCTCATCTTAAGAAGAAGAAAACAGGTTGAGATAAATTACACAAATTTCCTAATGTCGCATAGCGGTGTTTGAACTCAGACTGCTCCAACCCCAGAGCAAAATTCTGCTCGTTCAGATTGTGCCTACTTGGCTAGGCTTTGCATGTTCAGAAATGGCAGTGAACGTGCCCAGTGAAACTGCAATAATCAGTAATAGTTATTTCCATTTACTTGGAGTAATCTAGTGTGGGAGACTATCTCAATGTGGATAAACTTGTAACCCATAGCTTTGGAAAGTCATGTCATCCTGTGGTTCTCAATTTCCAGACCTGTAAAAGAAAGGAGTTGAAATGCTCTTAAAATGTCTTACCTTCTTTCAGCATCTGTGGTCTTCAATTTATGAGCCAAGACCCTATTGCATTAACCTATACTGATAAAGAACAGCCAAGGAGTTGGAGTGTTCACTGTATTCTCTCTCCGCAAGGAAGGTCTATGTTAGAAATCATCTCCACCAGAAATTGTTCTATCAGAGCAGAGAGTTAGACTGTTTTAATGGAAAATGTCATCAGGCTAAGGGATAGGCTGTTCTTGCTCCCCTGGAAAAAACAGAGCTGAAAAGGCAATATGCTATTTCTATTGAACCTGGAGTTCTGCTCAACACACTAATACTCTTTCAGACATTAACTTTCTCCACTACCTTCTGGGCTATGCATTTAGTCTTTTCTCACATTAAAGTTACATTTGCCCCCTTGAAATTGGGAGGATATTCTTGTCCCCTCATCAGTAAGCCTACATACAAACCCATCTAGGCACTGAACTGCTCTAAGCAGTGAACTTCATTTAACTTCAGTAGCAAAGGCTGATGTTTTCCTGTACCTTTTTGCCAACTTCTGGGGTGACACCCTGTCTGGAAACTACAGACCATATGTACTGACAACAAGGAGACTTTGTATAAAGAATCAGACTTTTCCTCCCCAGCTGTCTGGGGAGAACAGCACAGGAAGTGTATCTTTCATGCCTCATGTTTATGAAGTAACCATTCATTGTAAAAACACATTTATAATTGGTGTAATGTGGGTGGGAGATGTGTGGGGGCCATGATGGTGCTAATCATGGGTAAAATTAGAAGGCAGCATCATGGTTTGAAAAACTATGGCCTTAATGCCTAGCATTTCTCATTTAAAGAAACACCTCCTTAGTAATCTGACTTCTATTCCTACAATCTGATTTTTTAACACTGCAACATCCAGGCAAGAAGACCAATACAGAAGTAAACCACATGAGAAAGAGGTTATTCAACAAGAACACAAAAATTTGTTGGAGGAGGGGAGAATAAAATGCTATTTCATGTGCCTTTAAGCACTCTCAGATCCTCTGAGAATATAGGAAATTAATTTCCATAACCAGTATCAAAAAGTCAAATGGGATAAAAGAGAATAGAATTACAGTAGACAAAATCCCTCAAACGTTATAAAGTACTATGTTGTGAAATTTTTCAGTTATATGCATGTACAAATGTGTGTGTGTTGTCCTAGTCTGAAAGGTAACATGTCTATCTTACTGTGGGTTATGGTTGTTTTAAAGCCACTGCATTGTGGACAGCCTACCATTCTTCACACAATAGTACAGAAAGAGGTTGTAGCCTGATTCCACCCTTCCCCAGGGGTCAATAAGCCAGACTAAGTAGGTATTCACAAAAACATGCAGTGATCCAAGATCAAACACATAGAAAAGATTTGTGTGGTATTTTATATTACAGTCTGCATAAAATTTGTGTCCTGGCTTCCAGAATGAGCAACTACACTTAATATGGTTTCAGTGGCCATTTGAGTTCTAAGGTAGACAACTGGCTGGAAAACGATCCTTATAAACACATTTTTTTTTTCCAGCTAGGATTGCATGGACATAAAAATACCAATGACAGAGCAAGTACAGGGCAAACCCAATGATTAGTAGAAATAAGGCCCCCTGGGATCCAGAGGATGGAATGATCAATTCACTCAGGGCTAGGAGTGGAGAAATACTTCCAAAGGGAAGGAGTTTTTGAGCCAGGCAGGGAGAAGGGGATTTTGCTTGCTTATGGAATGGTGAGCAAAGATATGGAGATATTTTTTTCCATCTTATTTTGATGACAAAGAATGAAAAGATGTCATAAAATGATTTTTTAAAGAATGTGTTTTGTAATGTGTTTCAATTTAAAAATATTTCATGTTGCTATGTTATAAGTGGGAAGGGATGCAATTAACATCTGGTTGATACCTATACCTTGCTAGGCTCTCTGCTGAGAGCTTTACATGTATAATCTTATTTCTTTCTTATCACCACAGCCTCATAAAGTAGGCAGCATAATTTCTTTTTTATAGGTAAGAAATAAGTCACAACATGGCTAAATACCTTGCTCAAATCCACAGTCTGAAAGTTGGGAGTTGAGTCTAAATCTAGATTTATCTTGTTGTAAGGCTAACTCTTCTAAGAACAACCTGATTCTTAAGAAGAAAGTCCATTTGGAAGGTTTTCTGGCAAACGGCACTCTAATTGCTTATGTCTGAATCCTGTTCTTAGGTAAGGCTGCAGCAAACTTCTCTGAATTTTTTGTTTTTCTATTATTGGAAGAGAAATAGCTTAAAATTCCCTTCTATGTGAATTAGTGCCACTTCCTAAATTGTGGCTTCAAATATTCAAGTGATTATTTCTTGGCTATTACCAATGTCAAGTAAGGTCAAAGAGTTGAGTGAAAGGCATCCTCAACAACAAGATTCACTCAACATTTTATTGAAGGATTAATTTTGAGAGGAACTTAATGCAGGGTTTGAAGAATTTTTAAAAAATGTCTATTTTGAAAACATTTAAATGTAAATGAAACAGATATTTCAAACTATGACATTCCTTTTTATCATTGCTTTGGGGTCATTTACTATTCCCATTCAAGGTACTAGATTTTATGGTTTCATTTAACGGAAAATTTTCCTACTTTGCTCAAAAAACTAGTAGAGATCCTCTTGAAACTGGGAGAGCCACCACACTGGGATGTACTATGAACTTCGCTCAGATGTGAAGAGTCAAGTGAATGAAAATAACCCACACGCCTTCTTTTGAATGTTTGAATGATATGTCTCTTTACTCTGGGTTTTTTCAAAGTTCTCTTGCACTAACAACCCAATGTTTTTAACCGGAAAGTTTTTCTCAACAATTTTATAATTTCATTGAATCTTAGCCAATATAGATAATATTTTTTACTCTGAGCCAGATACTGTTTGGAATGAAGTTTATACTTTAAACTCTCACACAAATCTTTTAGATAGATACCCTTATTTCTTTTTAGTATATAGAAACTGAGCCACAGCAAGGTTAAATAATTAATAAGTTATGAACTTGGGTTTGTATGCAAGAAGTCTGATTTTAGCACCAAAGCTTTGAAGTAAGCATCTTTAACAGTTTTTCTCAAAATGGCTTCTGGGAAATAGTAGCTCTGCTGGATATTAATAGTTATTTTTCAAAATCCGATTTCAAGGTCTGAGAAGTTTGCCAATGCATGAAAACTTACTGCACAATTTTGCGGAAGCTTTAATATGGTAACAGGCACTGTGAATCTTAAAGAATATTGTATTCAATGTTTCTCAAATGTATTTTATACAAGTGTTTAGGTACAAGTGTTCCAATTAGTGAGGTTTTATATTGACCCTGTACATCTGGGTCATTTCCATTCCTGTGCTCTAAATGTAACATTACTCAGCAATGAATTGAATGTGCCTACATTTTAGAGAGTACAGCATAAAAAAAGAGAGCATTTTGATACTTCTCTAAATGTAACATAATGATAATAAGCTCCTAAATAGAGTATAGCATAAAAGAAAGTAAAACATTGTGATAGTCCAAAGTTTGCATCCCTTTCATAGAATATAACACTCAAAAGTGTTAAATACTGACCAGGAAGAGTTTCCTATTCTGAAGCCTTAGAATTACAATAGCCTTTAATACATCTGATAGTCAACCCTCTTACTCTAAAAGATATACAGAGATTTTCAGGACACACTGTTGATTTTTTGGAAATTTCCAGTAACAAAAATTATGTATGTTCAGTTTTTAAACTCTTTCCTGAGTTATATTGACCTTGACACATAAAAGTGGCTTTTAGCTGTAACACTAATTTCCTATTTCTTTTTTCTCCAGTTGTGTTTTCAGAGCAATGTTTTGGAGCCCTGCCTTTAGCATTGGGGAAGACTCAGCCCTAATTCCATCAGAAAAGTCATCTTTATTGGAGTACCAATGCTAAGGTTTGAATACAGCATTAGTCAATGTACTTTATGATAACAAGAGTAATTATTGTGTCACATCATATAATCCACACAGCATAACTGTAATTCATGCACACATAGGTAGATACCATACACGCATACACAGAAGCATCCACTTATACTTTCAGTTTTTCTTGATATTTTTGCCCTACGACTGACCTAGGAAAATGTACTATGGTCCAGTACCATCCACAGCAGTCTCCTTTAATGGAGGTTCATGGCACCTTCTACTTAAAGAATATTAATGATTCAGGAGACCCCGGATCTAGCTGGACTCTAAAACCTATTGGGCACTTGTCCTTTCATCAATTCATCTACTATATCTGCAACTCAGTTTTTTCATCTATAAAAAGGGGTTAAGTAATACTGTACAATGACTTAATGATTTTGTGTGAGGGTCAAAGTAAAATATGCGTGTGAGGTTGCCTGGATTTTATTTTTTATATTTTCGACTTCTCTCTTCATTATGTTTATATTCTCTTTATAAGTACTTTTCTCCTGGTTCGGGGTCACATTTGCCTGCTTGTCAGCCTAATGGTTTTTGACTACATGTAGGGCATTGTGCTTGTTACATTGTTGGATTTTGGATTTTCTTGTCTTTCTTTAAAGAATTTTCTTGTCTTTCTTTAAAGAATGTTAAGTGGCAGATCAGTTTGATTGCTCTCACTCTTGTTTTTAAGCCTTGTTAGAAGAGGTTTTGAGTTTCTTTGTTCTAGAGATAATTTAGCTCTACTACTAAGGTATAACTTTTGGGGGTCTCCATGGAATGCCCCCAAGTGATTACTGAGGACTCTTTACCATGACTGGTTGGTCCTCAAATGATACCCTAGCTTTTCCGAGTTCTAGAAATTATTCTGCTTTTTGTCTGACGTCATGGAGGTTTACTCTCATATGCACTGGCTAGTAGTCAAAAAAGATTCGTAGTGATTCCAATACAGGTTTTCTGGAGCTGTTTTGTCTTGTCGCGCTCTCCTTTCTGTAACTCTACCCTGCAACTTCCAGCCACCTCAGCCTCTATGAGCTCCAATTTCTGTCTCCTCAATTCCCTAAGACCACTGGACTCTGGGTTTCTGCTCCCTGTAACTGTGGGCAGAAATTGCCTCTAGGCAGGAAGCTAGGGAGATTGTAAGGCTCATGACAATTTTCCCATCTCTTAAGGGTCACGATCCTGGATTGCCTGTTGCCTAAAGTCTAAAACTAGTTATTTTATGCACTTCATTCAGTTTTCTATGTTTATAGCAGGAGGTAGAGTCTAGCTCTTATTATTCCATCCTGGCCAGAAGTGGAAGTCTGTATATAAAGGTGCTTTGAATTCTTTAAAGTATTATATTGTTTACATTTCCCCTTCTTTCAACTATTTCTTTCCTAAACTTTTAGAGCAGTATACTCTCAAAAGTAGATTGCCATTATGTGTGTGCGTGGGAGTGAGAGAGGAAAGAGAAATACTTAACATTACAGAAAACTACTATTTTTATTTTCTCCCCCCTTTAACTTTTTGATTTTTGGCTTTTGAGTGGTAGACGTTTTTTTTTTTTAAGTTATTAACTTATTTTAGTAGGAATTATAAAATTAACACCAAAACTGTCATTTTATATATTGTATTGCCTAGAATATAGACAAATAAAAAATGAGTTTAAAGAAAAATATTAAGTAAATCATAGTAGATCTTAAAAAAAACAACAATAAGGTAACATTTGTGAGGATGGTATACAGCTGGCTGACTTGGGGCCCTCCCTTACACTGCAGAAGAATTAAAATACTCAAGACTTCTTTGTTTGATGCAACACTACTTTTCACCTCTTTGAAAATTCTGTCTCCCAAAGATATATTCATATTATTGTCCTTTTTGAGGGTCCTTTTGTAGTTGAACTGGCTAATGGAAGATACTTGCAGTATCTGGAAATCAACAATATCATTTACTGACACCATGGACCTCAATCGGGAATATATGGATGAGAGCCCAATCCTATGTATCTCTTTTTCATCTACGCTTTTCCTTTCTCTTGACAATTAAACACTTCTTCCATTTATTTAAGGGGTGGGGGGAAGGGAGTCCATGAAGAACTCTTCAAATAGAGCTATTAAAATATGAAAAGAAAGTATAAAATAAGTGAGGACATTGCTGGCAGAAGGAAGTAGAAGTTAAATTAAAAATTCGTATCTATTTTACATTGCGTATGCTGTGATTGTGTTAGACTGTCAGAATTCAGGAAGCAGACACTGTCATTATGAAATAATTGGATGAGCCAGTTATCAGGGAGGAAAGGAATGGAGTGTGAACTGAGACCCTGTGACTACATCAGTGTAAGTCGAGGTCTGTAATTCTGCCTCCCAGTGCTTTATGGCATGAGTGTAGAGTTGGTTATTTTGAGGCTAATTTAGTTGTCCCAAACTTTTCCACTAACTGTGGTGATTTTACCCATTAACACCATGAAGGCAGATTTTCTGCAATCTGATTAACAATGGTGAAAGTACCAAAGAGACAGCTTGTTATAATCAGTAGCTCTGTAAATCCAGTTTTTGGAGTTCCTAGGCTTGGAGACCAAGGCAATAAAGATCTAAGTTGCAAGAAGTTCTCTTTTACTCTTTTTCTCTACCTCCTCTTTCCATCTCTCAATGTACAATTTCTTCAGAGTGTGGGACTTAGAGTCATTTGACTGACTCATTTAGCACAGAATAGTTGTGAGAAACATTTTGTCAAATCATACTGTGGCGGGGGGGATAAGTGAGATTCTGCCAAGTGATTGTTGCATGTCTTATAAGAAAAATTGAGGGCTTAACTCCGTATAGGGCTGCCAATCAAATAGGCAAATTAACAACTTAAAGATGCGCTGCTCCTTCTAAACAGGAAAAATACTGTAATACATAACTGAAAGTACGAAATGCAATCCTTACAAAATGATTTCCTACTCTCTGGTGAGAGATGAGTACCTACTGGGACAAGCACAGGCTCTTCCAAGCAGAGGAGCCTTGGGAGAGAGCACAGATGAGAGGCCATCAGGGAGGCAATGGCAGTGAACTTACTTCCTCTTGTCTTTTTTTTTTTTTTTTTAAAGATTTTATTTATTTATTTGAGAGAGAGAGAGAACACATGAGAGGGGATAGGGTCAAAGGACGAAGCAGACTCCCTGCTGAGCAGAGAGCCCGATGCGGGACTCGATCCCGGGACTCCAGGATCATGACCTGAGCCGAAGGCAGTCGCTTAACCAACTGAGACACCCAGGCGCCCTCCTCTTGTCTTCTTAAAAAAAAAAAAAAAAAAGAAAGTAAAAAAGAAAAGGACTGGAACCCTTCCCCTGAAACAGGAACCAGCTAGAGTCAAAGTTGAGGTGGCCACCAGGTGGCGTCAATGTCTCAGTAACAGTACTTGCACAATAGGGCAGCTTGCCCTGCCTCCTCCATCTCCTCACCTCCAGATTCACAAGCCTGACTTTCTGTATCTGTAACTACGACTAGTGGAATCATGAACTCCATTTATAACTTCACTCCCTTCCCTCCTTCTCTCCTAAGAGGAAAACATAACCGCCGTTTAACCAACTTGAACTTCACTTAGGCTCCCTACGCTGTCTATAATTTCTAAGGCTTTTCTTCATAGTTTGTTTTTTGTACCTTTCATTCCAGTTTCAGCTTTTTTCGTTCTTCTTTTGTCCTTTCTTGTACCTGCAAACATACCCGGAAATATCCCTAGAATTCTACACAGCTAGGCATCAAAGTCAATCTTTGATGTCCCTCTTGGCTTTTCCTCCTCATCTCATCCCTCCTCCTCCACCATCGGAAGACTTTCTCTGAGAAGAGCAAGATGACATATTTACTTTTAGTTTCCTGTTCCTGGCTCTGCTAAATCACGCCTTCTACCTCACAGAAGCAGAAAACGAAAGCAAAGCTATTGAGCATAAACCTCTTGTGATTCTGTCTTCTCTTTAACAAACATGGTATTGAACTCTGAGCATAGTGCCTTTGTGAACATCTGCAAACTAAATTTATCTTTTTTGTGTGTTTTGCTCATGTTTAGAACTCAATCAATTATAATTTGCTCCTTGTTATCATCCCTTCTAGAGAAATCAGAAATAATATTTGCCCTTAGCTGCCCTCATGGTGATGAATCACTATGGAAATAAAAGCTCATTTCAATCATGCTACCTCAAAATACAATCCTGTGAGTCAAGTGAGAAGGTCTTATTAAACAGATATATTTGGTTTAAATCATGGGAATTAATATATATGTCTGTGACATTAGTTTAACTCTGACGAAAATTATTTGTCACGTTTTTATTAAGCTCCTGATAAGCTATAGATTTAAGATAGTGTATAAAATGTTAAAGAACAAGGAACAAGCTTGAATATGAAATATATACTATGTTTTATGAGAAAACTAATGTATTGTATGTATGTATGTACCTTGGCCTTACAGAGTAAAAACTCTAAAAGCATAAATCTATTCTAGTACTCTTTGTTTCTGTAAAGGAAGATTGAAAACCCTAAGTTCAGCACAATGAAAATAGAACAGCAAGTCAAAAGACAGCTATCTTAATTCATAAAACCATACGAGATATGGATAAGAAGTTGCTGAAAATGATAGGCATATTTTTGGCTTTACAAAAAAAATAATGAAGTAAGTACAATTTTCAGAGAAGTTTAAGTAAATAATAGTATGCTATCACCGCATTCTATCTTTTGTGTTATTATTCTTAGCTAGCTTATCATTTCTTTTTCCTGAACAAAAATATGAATGCTATAAAGACCCAAATATCAGATCAGATTGTTCTAGATCTATCCCATTAGGCATTTGCTATATTAAAAAGTCAAAAGCCATTACATGAATGCCGTATTAAAAAAGAGCACACAAAAATCTTTTCTAAATAGAGGTTTCTAGAGCTAATCAAAGCATGTTAGTGGTGCTTCTGTTTCCTTTTAAGAATGAGATGGTATCAGTTTAATTTCATGAGTATAAAGCTTAAATCTTTTCAAAAGAGGAAACAGGGTACCAATAGAAGTAAATTAAAAAAATTCTCAATCACGTTGAAAACTAACATCATGATCATAGCGTAACTTCAAAGTTTACACTCTTTCTGGGCTAACCCAAGTCATGGGTTCTGTCTTACTTCTCTTCTTTCTGAAATGCTCTCCTAAATTTTTCCTTCACTGACCTCACTATCCTTCACTTCCATTTCCTAGTCATTAAGCAATAAAGCCATTCCGTTGGTCACTTTGGATGTTTGAAGCTCAAAAGAAAATGTCTTGCTAATTTCATTTAACAATTCCTGCAGTCTTTTGAGATCCCATGATATGATGGTAACAGAGTTCCAGGGAAAACAAAGTAAAATGAATATCCCCACTCTCTTGAAGTTTTCAACTCTGGCAGAGACAGAGAGACAATAAGCAAATAATACATCATATGTAAGTGGTGATTAAGGTTATTAAAGTTATTAAGAAATATAATGCAAGGGAACTTTACAGTGATGGAAGGAAAGAAGATCTTATTTAAAACTGTATATTTGAGAAAGACCTAACAAGGTGAAAGGAACAGAGAACTGAGGGCATTTAGGGAGCAAACTGAGCAGGTGCATCTAAGAAAAGAATTCCAGGCACTGGATATAGCAACTGCAAAGTTACTGAGACAGGAGCTATGTGGTATGTTTGAAAATGGTGGGACCTAGTGCAAGGTGGGAGAGGAGTAAGAGATGAGGTCTGAGAGGTACTCAGCTGCAAAGTCATGGGGGACTTGCATCTGCATTCCAGTAAGGTAAGGGGGATTGGGATTCAGATTCTGCCTTACACTTTAAAAGGGAGAATGATTAGGCTTTGAACTTTTTCTGCCCCCGAAGGCAGCAATCAGAACAGCTAAAGCATCAGCCTTGGTTCTGGTCTTCACACCCAAGCTCTGCATCTTTAGCTGGGCAGGTGTAGAGGGAAGCTCCACTGGGGCAATGTATAGGCTCTGAGAGAACTTATCCTTATCAGGTGTACAGGGAGTCAGGCTTTCCTTTGTCTTTAAAATATTTTATGATATTTTCCAATTGTTTTAGGAGTGGTGTGTTCCTTGGCATTCCAAGACCTCAACTTGACCAAATAGGACCCATTCAGTGGTATGGCTGACATTTTAAAGTTTCAGATACATTTTCAGCCAAATAAACAGGATCACCTGACTTTTTAGATGGATTTTGAGGAGGCAATCAACAATAAGCATAAATGAAATCTTTGGTATAACAAAACTAATCAAACATTATTATCAGTAATTCTTCATTTTGTTGGTCAGTTCCTTAACAGAATCTTTGGTTTCATGGATGGCAAAAGTCAATGAGGCACTGTTGAAATCAAAACACAAACAATGACTTAGGGAAACGAAGAACGATTTTTGTAAAAGTTATACAAGAATCTCTAAAAATGGAGTGAAAAGAATTTTAAATCTATTTCTCGCCCTCAAAACAGTGAAATGGGTTTTTCCCCCAAGATGACAGTCTGTAAGATGTACGCCCATTGTGCCATGATCCTGAAAGCACTTGTACATGTGTTAAATTGACTAGTCAAGACGGAAAATTATCTATCAATGCTTCTGAGAGAAAATACACAGGTAATTGAATTTATGAATCATACCTTTCTCCAACTTCTTCCAATGGTAAGATTTTCTAAAGAATGAATTTAGAACTAAAATTTAGCCATATTTACTATGAACAATTGGCTTTTAGTGTAAATTCAGGGGTTCTTCTAATTGTAAGCATTATTTCTTAAGGGAAATGTGGGATGGTAGGATGGGATTGAGATAGAAATTTGCTGGAAAGATCTGAGAATCAATTTTCCTCTGCTGCTTAATAATTCTGTTATCTTACGTAAATTTCTAATACACCCTTGAACTTCCATTTCCTCTTCCCAGGTACAAGAACAATCATTTATATATATTAGTGTTGTTATGAGAATTGAGCTACATCCTCCCATTTAATCCTTAGTTAATACAGGCAGTCAATAAATACTAGTCCCCTCATCTGCTTCTAAGAGTGTCCCTCAGGTACCAGTTAATATTCTCATATAAAAATGTAGAAAGCAAACACACATCACCCTGTATTGTAAAAACAACCCAGTGTCCTTTCCTCCTACGTCCTTTCCTGAATGTCTTCTTTATGACTGACACAGAACACTTCACTTCTGATACTTCTGATTCCCACATGTGGGGGAGTTTTTCCCCATAGTGACCAGATGGGTGTCCTACAATTTAACTCATTTCCTCCCATAGGTTAAGGGCTCAGTCCCACAAGAATGCTTCCACTGCACTTCAGATGCCAATAGCAGGTTACAGGCAACCTGTGTCCAATTTGTCTACCAACTGAAGGTTCCCATGTCCCCTTCCTCAAGTTCAATTAATTTGCTAGAGTGGTTCACAGAACTTAGGGAAATACTTATTTACATCTACTGGTTTATATAGTTACGTCAGGGACGCCCGGGTGGCTCAGTCGGCTGAGCATCTGCCTTCGGCTCAGGTCGTGATCCCAGGGTCCTGGGATTGAGTCCCGCATCAGGCTCCTTGCTCAGTGGGGAGCCTGCTTCTCCCTCTCCCTCTGCGGCTCTCCCTGCTTGTGCTCTCTGATAAATAAATAAATAAATAAATAAATAAATAAATAAATAAAATCTTAAAAAAAAATAAAGAGTATGATAAAAGATGCAGATGAATAGCCAGATGAAGAGATGCATAGGGTGAAGTCTGGGAGGGTGGGGAGCACAGGAGCTTCTGTCTCCATGGAGTTCGGGTGCTTCACCTGCCCTGTGTGGATGTGTGCACCCACCTAGAAGCTCTCACGTACAAACTGGGACTTTTTGGAGGCTTCCTCACATAGGCATGATCAATTTCTAACTTCATTTCCAGCTCCTATCCTGTCTCTGGAGGACGGGGTGGGGCTGAAAATTCCAAGCTTCTGATCGTGACTTAATCTTTCTGGTGACCAGCCCTTATCCAGGAGTGTTCCGGGCCCACCCAGAGTCGCCTTAGTAGAATAAAAGATGCTCTTAGTGCTCTTATTGCTTAGGAATTTACAAGGGTTTTAGAAGCCCTGTGTCAAGGATGGTTCAAAGACAAATATTAAAAGTGATGCTGCTTGTGTTCTTGGGTTTTAGAAGTTCTGTGCTAGAATCAGGGGACCGAGATCAATATATACATTTTCTATTATCTCACATACCCCCATATACATATATATATTTTTTTAAAGATTTTATTTACTTATTCATGAGAGAGAGAGAGAGGCAGAGGGAGAAGCAGACTTCCCGCAGAGCGGGGAGCCCGATGCGGGACTCGATCCCAGGACTCCGGGATCATGACCTGAGCTGAAGGCAGACGCTTAACCATCCGAGCCACCCAGGCGCCCCCCCATATACATATTAAAATAAAAAGATTTTAGTTAAGATCGTCATGTTTTTGTATAGCTATTTAGGCTTTCCTTTGATAAGCTAGTTAAGTTTATTAACCTTAAAAAGAGAAGCAACTTCTAAAACTGGTTTTTACTTTTGAACTTAGATTTGTTGTGAAACAATATAGTAAAAGGTACAAGATAATTTTTGTGTCTGTCTTTATTTCTTCTGTTTTAAGCATCCTAAGCATCCCGACAGTTGCTTGGTTAGACAAGCCAATGGGCGTTAATGGTTGACAATTACAGATGCTTTTGTATTGATTTAAATCAGACAAAGCCCCCCAGGAGCTAACCCAGAGAAGTGAGAGGGGTCATGAATAGAGTCAGAGTAACAAGGCCAATGGAAAAGAGACACCCTAAGCAGTAACCATTAGGCACAGTTTAGGGGTCTTGTCCCAGTAATGTGCAGGAAAGCTGCTATATTTGTACTCCTGCTGAGGGGATCGCTGATTTTGGTTGTAGTCAATGCAAGCTTGATTCCTCCACTGAGAAAAAAAGTGGTAATGGGAACTTGGAGCTTGAGAAATATACTTTACCCGTTCTGGAAAGAAGCCTCTGAGATATAATGGAGAAAACAGAAGTAGATTAAACTAGATAATAACCAAATACTATGAGGGATGGGTACAAAGAATTTAAGGATCAAGGTTAATAAATATGCTTTTTAGAATATGGCAAAAGAAGGGGAAAGAAAATTTAAGATGGATATTAATATGCTGAAATGATAATATACTTCTTCCTAGAGATAATAACTTCAAACCTTCCAGTATCTATAATTTAGGCTTGACCAGGGCAATGGTACTTGACAAATTTTTTTCACTTTTGATTTCCCAGTGCCTAGAACAGTGGTGGGTCATAACAGTCAATAAATATTTACTGATTATAGGACTAAATGAATGATTAGATGAATGAATATACAGTTAGGTGGATGGATGGATGTGTGAAAAGCAGTAAGGAGATAAAAGTCCATGTAGGACTGATCCCTTAAACTGGAATTTGATGCTATCTCCAGGTAGATAGGGTCAGAATTGAGTTGTAGGACCCCCAGCTGGTGTCAAAGCATTGGTAGCAGTATGGGAAACCTCCACCCTCCCCAGTTGGAACTGGGTACAAAATCAGAGTAATATTTCATAGAATTAGTTGAAAAATGTTTCCTCCTCCTCTATTTTCTGGAAGAGTTTGGAATAATCTCTTCTTTGTTTTGTAGACTCATCAGTGAAGCTCTCTGGGGTCGGGCTTTTCTTTGTGCAAAGACTGTTAATAACCAATTCAACTTTTTTACTTATGTTCAGTCATGCTATTTTTTCTTGCTGCAATTTTGGTAATTTGTGTCCTAAGGATTCATCCATTCTAACTAAATGATATAATTTGGTGGCATAAAGTAATGCATAATACTTCTTTGTAATTTAATTTTGAATTCTCTAGAGTTGTTAGTGATGGCCTCTCTTTCAGTCCTGATTATTTCAGTCTCTGCTCTTACTTTTTTGGTCAGCTTAGCTAGGGTTTGTCAGTTCTCTTGATGTTTTCAAAGAATCAACTTTCATTTTCATTGAATTTCTCTATTGTTTTACTCTTTTCTATTTTGTTGATTTCTGCTCAAATCTTTATTATCTCCTTCGTTTTGCTTGGTTTGGGGTTCATTTATGCTTCTTTTCTAACTTCCTAAGCTCCCTAAGCTTAGGGTACTTATTTAAGGATTTTAAAACTTTTTTTTTCCTTTTTTCTTTTAGTTTATTCTTTTCTGATGTGCATCTACCATGTTTTATAACTCTACTGTAAACTTTGTTACAGATACAAATTACTAGCAATGTTAAAAATGGCACAAATTTGTCCCAGTTTACTACTTATTGGACTTCATCTAGTTGAGATTTCAACTGGTGAAGGAAAAGAACAAAATGAAAGCATATATAAAGAACACTCGAAATATTAAAATGAAGATCATCTCTAAAAGAAGAAATGAAGAGATTTTATATATTTTGTTGTATCTTGGGATGAAAAATTCCCACCTACCTTTAAATAAGTCATCATTTGTCTTTGACACACTCAACTTTAATATACTTTACAAGGGCCCAAACTGGGCAAAAATAGAGGATTCTCTTGATTATATTTTCATTTAAGGAAAAAAAATGACTTCAAGTTTTAAAAAATATATATCACTGACCTACAAGATCAAGTCTAAATTCCTTTACTTTCTCATGATGCATGTGCTTAAGACATGACCTCTGCCACAGTGCCAGTCCAAATTTTCCTCAATAACACCACCAAAGACCTGATATTGATACTTTTATATTCATTCATACCTTCTACCTTACTAAGCTGTGTTATTAAAAATCTTAATTTTAAGTTGTTTCTCTTAGATTTTCTGGAAGTGTCTGTTACTTTTGCCTTCAACTTCAGCTTGTTGGGAATGAATATTAATTAATTCTCATCAAAACTGTAAAGATGATTTCATATTCTTCTGACATATAAAATTGACTGGAAAAGTCTTCTACCTTTTACTGATGGCTTTCTATGTCTGAGCACCATTCTAACCATGCAAATTATTCTTCAGGGACATGCTTACCTTTTCCCTGACCCAGATCTTCTTCCTCAAATTTCACTCTTTTTGTCCTTTTCTGTTGTACTCTGCTAGATCCTCTTATATTTTTTCATCTCTGATATATCTCAATGTCAAGGTCACATTTCATCTATCCAGTGTGCATTTTTATGTTTTCCTTACATTTTTACTTTATCAATTTGTTTTCATCCAATATTTTAATCTTAATTTATTCTCATATATTTATGTTCCTCTTTCATTATACATATATGCCAACTATAGTGAGTATTTATATTTTCTTCTGGTTCCTAAAGTAAATTAATTTCAGAAATTTTTCTCTCTGACCTCTGAAAATAACATTTGCTACTCTTTGTTATGAGATTTGCCATAGATCCATATTGTTTGTTTTTTAAATAATGACTGACCCTATAATAAAGAAAGAGATCTCCAGACTTAGCATATGTCAACCAATGAGATGTGTGGAGTGATCTTGGGTTAACTGTATCTACTTGCATTCTGTCCTAAACTCCTTCTCAGATATACTCCATTTCAGCAGGGTATCATTTGATTTGCACAGCACTTAATCCAATGTCCACATTTTTAGAAAGTTGCAACTAGTACAATTCTGCTGGACTGACATGTGACCTCTATTTAGGTCCTCTGCTGGTTCTCAAACATTTAATTTCATTGCAAGCATCAACTTTTAGTCAAGAACTACTCGAGGCTCTGAAAAAGACAGCAGTAAATTAAACAAGGTCCCTGACCCCCTGAAGCCTAAAATTCCTGTGGTGGGAAATTGAAAACAAAATGAGTGGGTACTTATTTAGAATATCAGATGATGCTAAGTGCTGAAGAGAGAATTGCAGCAGAGTGAAAGGAATAATATTGCTCTCCACATGCAGCCATTAGTGATAGCCTTGAGAGGTGACAAATGTATGTAAATATGTGAGTGAGTCGTGCAGCAATTGGTGAGAAGAACACTACAGGCCAAGGCAAGTGCAGACTCCTTGAGGTGGAAGCATGCTTGGCGGGTTTACAGAACTTCAAGGGGGTCAGTGAAACTGGGACAGAATGAAGGAGAGAGAAGCTGGAGACCAGATAGGAGAGGTTTCGGAGGTAGCGAGGGGAGAAGATTAATTTATTCCATGATGAGTAAAAGGTTGTCTTTAAATTTATACTTGCTAGTATATACCATCAAAGCTGTCCCTGCTGTTACCCTCAGAGCAGCATATGGGGAAAACATTTAGCTCTCAGAATGCGGCAGGCCATAGCTAATATCCACTTACCTCCCCCCGCCCCCAGTCTCCCACCATCATCATTTCCTGCCTAGCTGTTTTCTGGAAATTCCATCTCCAAGAGCTGGTGATAAAGGAGGAATATATGAACAAACGAGATGGGATCTGGGGGTTGGGGTGGAAGCAGCATTATAATTTATTCAAAGAGAAATCATCCATGCAGTGCAGGGCTCATTGCCGGCATTCAGGTTGTTCTAGTCACTACATTCAGGAAAGGGGACAGGTGTAGAAAGATTATTCTTTCCAACCTACTTGCTTGTGACTGGGCCAATGCTGTTTCAGGCCAAGGAGCACAGGTAGCACACCAAAAGCACGTTGCAGGAGACTCGCTCAACAGTGCAGTTGGCGAACATTTAATTTCTATTAGGATCATCCAATCGATTGACAGGTTTTTTTTTTTTAAGATTTTATTTATTTATTTGACAGAGAGAGAGAGAGAGCACAAGTAGGCAAAGCGGCAGGCAGAGGGAGAGGGAGAAGCAACCCCCCTCCCCTGCTGAGCAGGGAGCCTGATGCGAGGCTCGATCCCAGGACCCTGGGATCATAACCTGAGCCGAAGGCAGGCTTAACCAACTGAGCCACCTGGCGCCCCTCAATTGACAGTTCTAGTGTGTATGTATGTGTGTTCCAAACATGCATATATTTCTTTTTTTTTTTCTCTTAGTATTTTTGTGGGACAGGGAAAAGGCAATGCCAGGATATAGTAATAAGATATCATTTAAATCCAAAAGTAAAATCTAATTTTTACATTGTGAGAGGGTGGATTTCAAAAGTTCTGAAAATATATAGGTATAATAACCCAGCCTTAGACTCTGAAAAAAAGTGGCAGTTTAAGAAACTTGATATCCATGCAAAAATTAAATTATATTTACATAGATTCAAATTCTCCCCAGTCCAGAGGGAAGGAAAAGATCCATAATGAGTCTGAAATGGCTGCACGGATACTTAAATAATGAGCTCAGCCAGTACATAAACCGATTGAGAAGAAGGGGGACTAGAAGTTAGAATAAATACAGAAGACAGAAACAGATGTGTAAGATAGGCCAGAGACAGTTTAGGCTTAAAAAAATAGAGAGAGAGAGTACATTATATGAACATGATTAGGTATGTTCAGATGAAGACCAAGGAAGAGCTTGCTTAGAAGTAAGTATAATGGAAATGATGACAGAGAATGATGAACTGTTTAATCCCCCACTTTTTTCATTCCTTCTGTCAAATAAAATATTCTTATACTAGAAACCCAGGCAGAAGGAAACATTAGTAAGATGAAGCTGAAGGCCAAAACAGATGAAGACATCTTCAGATATCACCTATCAACTCTTAATTAATTCAGGTCTCCTATCTCAGATTCATACATCCCAGGGGCTGAGGGAATCGGCAGATGAAATTGCAAAACAGTTGCCAATAACCACAAAACAAGACCAAGTTCTCGAATAAACTGACAAAAACCAGGCCATTCTTGCACCAGGTTTCAAAGAAGCAGAAAATGTATAAGCCACCAAATATACTTGGTGAGTCTGAGAACAACTCTAGGGAAAGTTTTAGCATGAATTATTTCTTTAGGAAAGGAAATGACCATCAATGAAGCCACCATGGGTTCAGTAAGAATCCAGACAATACTCTTTCTTAAAGAATTCTGGAATAGTATCTCAGCAAGGGGTAATTTCTTGCCAAAATTGAAGCTAGAAGGATCGTGTTCTTGCAAAAAACAAGAGATTCATGAAAATAATAAAGATGTCATTCACATGTGTATTTATTAAATGAAGAGTACATATGGTTTTGTTTTTTTTTAAAGATGGTATATCCTTCCAGGAAAAAAGCATGTCAGCATGACTATCCTGTACATAATTTTCTTGAGTTCTGTTCTCTTTCTTAAACTGTTCAGGAAAAAAATTTCTGGAATTATTCTCTGCTGAGGCAGATTGTCTCAGAAGATTTATGACTCATATTTCTCTTACTTCAGTTTTGCAGGTTATATCAAATTTAACTGAGAAACCATGAGAGAATTTAGTAAGATGGCTAAAGTACAAAATAAATGCATAAATTCAATAGTATTTGTAAAGCAAAACAGAAACCATTTAGAATATTATGGATAATGCACAACAGTGATAAATCATATAAAACTATGATGAATAAATATGACTAGAAATATGTGAGGCTTATAAAACAGTAAATATTTACTGAAAGACTAAATATAATGCATGAATATATAGAGACATAGCCATGGTCTAGGAAAAGAAGACAATACTGTGCTCATGTTAATTCCCTCCAAATTTATATACAATATATCACTTGACTTCTCATCAGAACTTTCTTTGATGTTCAGCATAAATGGTTCTGAAATCCATCTGGAAGAAAAAATGTAATATACAGAAAAATTCAGTAGAAAAAATGAGAAGTTGCTCTAGCAGATATTTAATCATATTTTAAAAGTATAATAATGAAAATATGTGGTTCAGGTATAAGAACAAATAGATGAAGCTAAGTAGAATTTTTCTATGCACTGTAATAATCCTCTTCATTGGAGTACCTGGGTGGCTCAGTCGGTTAAATGTATGACTCTTGATTTTGGCTCAGGTCATGATCTCAGGGTCATGAGATAGAGCCCCACATCTGGCTCTGTGCTTAGGGCAGGGCCTGCTTGAGATTCTCTCTCTTCCTCTCCCTATACGCCCCCCTCCACTTGCATGCACATGCTATCACTTTCTCAGTAAAATAAAATAATCCTCTTCATCATCATCATTGCTTCCATTTGTTGAGTATCTACTATGGGCTAGCCACTATTGTAAGTTCTTTCATGTATTAACTTACTTAAAGCTCATGATGATCCTGAGTCATAGCCCTAACCTCGCATTTACCTTCCAATTTTTTTTTTTTTAAGATTTTTATTTATTTATTTGACATAGACACAGCGAGAGAGGGAACACGAGCAGGGAGAGGGAGAAGCAGGCTTCCTGCCAAGCAGGGAGCCCAATGTGGGGCTGAATCCCAGGACCCTGGGATCATGACCTGAGCTGAAGGCAGAGGCTTAACTGACTGAGCCACCCAGGCGCCCCATACCTTCCATTCTTCTGTAAGATTATTTAACCTCATAGCATAGAGTCAGTGTGAGTCTAATAAAGGAAATGAAAGAAGGGTTGACAGTAAGATGTTGAATCAAACAGAATTAAAAGACCTGGACTGGGTTGTATGCATGGAGGACTTTATTTGAGCTGGGAGCTGGGGGCTGGGGAAGCCATATGCCTTCTTCACTTCAGCCCTGCTAGACAACCATAGGATTTCTGGTGACTCACATAGGAAAATGGTGACAATCAGGCTCCTTCCTCAAGATGGATTTATTACTGACCACCTGGTTAGTACCACTCCCGAAGCCGCCTTGGTCCCTCTGGCCAACCTAGTAGTCTTCAAGGTTTAGCAAGCACCTTCAGCCGGTGTGATGGATTAATGAACCTTTCTTTGTATATCAACAGATCATGCATTCTTTCCCAGAAAGAACAGAGCACCTCTGCACATCATGAAACAGAAACCAGAGCCCCTTGCACAAGCCCCGGGCACTGAGGAACCAGATCCCCTTGCACAACCTGGGAGCACTGAGATAATATCTGCAGCTGGTACCATCAAGTCTGCAAAGAATCCAGAAATGCCAAGGCCGACTGTACTCCTTTCCTGATTAACAGGCCTAAACTCCTTAAAAAAAAAAAAAAAAAAACCCTGGGCCAGACAGAAACCTCAAGTTGGCCTTTGGACAAAAGTCTGCCTTCTCCCCACATGGCCTGTCACCTAAATAAAGCTCATATTCCTTTCCAATCAAAACTCATCTGAGTATTGGCTTTTCGAATGACAGGCAGCTAAACCTGGGTTTCGGTATTACTTGTAGGATGCGCAGAGAAGGGCCATGGCAGACATCAGTGGGAGGTCTTGCTATGTGGGGTAGATATGCCCAGATGGTGCAGTGCTCCTGGCTGTGCAAGGCATCTTAGTCTCGTGGCAGAGTCAGCAAAGTGTTAGGCACTTTGAGGAACAACAACGCAGGATCAGTCTTCATATGTCTATTCTAGATAGAAGACTGAAAAGTGTCTTGATTAACAGGAAAAAGTCCACTGATACTCATAGTTCGGGGGTCACAAATTATGGAATACAAACATTTTTCTCCTGTTTTCACGTGTAGGGATGAAAGAGCTTTCTCCAGCGTGTCTTCTGAGTGGTCGTATACTTAGGACCACTCATTAGTCATACTATGATATCATCTACCCAGACTCAACACTCTGCTGGGGTTTATGGACCAGATGGCTAGAGCATGGGGGGAAGGTTAGGGCCAGGACTCTGAGAAAGCATCATATAGTTTGTAAGTAGGGGGTCTGGTTTCCCGTGAATGAGTTTTTAATTTTTTTCCAATTCCCCACTCTCCACATGGTCAACATGTTAACAGGAACTAGAGGAGCTCTTCCAAGCGGAGTGAGAGACAGCAGCCAGGAGAGGGCACGCACTCCGCAGGAATGCCAAGACATACCGGGCTAAGAAACAGACATTTAGATAGTTAAGAAAACAGTGACCTCAGGAAGCCGGAAAACTTAAGGATGTTTAGGATATATAAAACCATGTGTGCACTAGTATTTTTTCTGAGAAGATATATTTTGAAAAGTATCTCACAGTGGCTAAATTGAGTGCCATTTACCTTTTTTTTAATCATATATGCATACATACACATTTTATTGTATAATAAAGGTAAGAGATAACTTTAGACTAAAAAAATTAATTCTATTTTTATAAACTTGTGTTAGTAGTATATGTCCTACACTTCAAGGACTTCTATGAGAGGAATATATTAGCAAAGGCTTTATTGCTTGAAACTAAATCCTTAAGGAATTTCTGCAAATGTGCACTGACAGGAATGCAACTTATGCCCATCTGTAAATTATACCAGCATTCGTAAACATGTCACCCAAAAAACGCTTTGAGGAAGTGCCAAAAAGTGAACCTTCAGCTCAGATCTCTCCTCTTTCAGCACTGATCCATACCCTGAAGGCTACTTGGCCACAGTCCTCTTTGAGTCATGATAACCTCTGAAGGGCTGCTTATAATTTGGGTTTTGGTTTAATGACCACACACACACCCCAACCTTGAGAGCCCACATCCTCCCCTCATCTCTTCTGGTGGCCACCAGTTTGTGTTTGCTTACATGAAGGCCCACACATCTCCCCTCATCTCTTCTCTGACCCCCAGCCCAATGTTCCTGATCGGGACATGGTTTTGTAATGGAAGCTAAAGCAGATGGCAACACAGGGCAGATGTTTGGCAGAACCTGTCAGGCTCCTCTCCCTGGTTCCCCGAGCACACCTTAGTTTCTACATCGCTGCAGTGGAATTGGTACCTTTCCTAAATTCTAGATAGCTAATGCTGAAACATTTCTTCTCAAAGGCATGGGTAATGCCGCACAAAGACATGTCTGTGAATGTTCATGGCAGCATTATTCATACAATCCCCAAACTGGAAAACCACCCAAATATCCATCAACTGTCAAATACATTTTTAAAAAATTTTTTAAAAGTCATATATCCAATACAGTGAAACACTACTCATAATAAAAAGAAAAAAACTGCTGATACATGCCTCTACATGAATGAACCTCAAAAGCATATGACAGACATCAGATGAAAAGGACAACATATCGTATGATGCCATTCAAATCAAATGTCCCAAGAAGGAGTAACTGTAGACTGAAAGCATTATCAGTCGTTGCCTAAGGCTGGGGCTAGGGGTGAGGTCTGATTGTAAAGGGGCCCAAGGTAACTTTATACAGTGATAGAAATGTCCCCAAACTAGATTTTGGTGTTACACAACACTATAAACTTAACCAGAATCATTATAGTAGATAAATTAATTATAGCAGGTAAATTTTATGTTATGTAAATTATACCTCAATAAAGCTGCTAAAAAAAAAAAAAAAAAGAGCATGGCAGTGATCTCTTTAGATTCTCTATGGAATAGGATCCCATCCCTATAACAGAGTTCACAGCATATCCCCAGGTCACCAGATGGCCTGAAGATTAAGGAAATGCGGGAATATCTCATGGGTGGGATGCTCATCCAGGAATTTTTGGCAATACCTGGCTGGTCCTTGGGCATAGCGAGTATAAATCTCAGTCCACAAATTCTCGTGTGGAAGAATTATCACATCTCTTTTCTTTAGAACCCAAATCAATTTCTCTTTCCAACCTTCATCTCGATTGGCTGGTGACACAATTATCCTCACTGCTTATTGGAATTCCCACTTCTCGAGTTAGGCCACAGAGTCAACACATTGGTGGTGGAGGGGTCTTCTGGTCCTGGGCCATCAGTCTGTGTATTACCAGGGCCCCTGTCTGCACGACCCCTTCGTTTCAACGGTCCTCTACTGTTTCAGGGCCCCCTGGAGGCACAGGAATCACAGAGACGGGCCTGCCTACACGACAGGTTGCAGATCAGTGGTGGAGGCTACATCTGGCCTGCAGATGTGCTTTGTTTGGCCTACACTAGGTTTTAAAAACATTTTAGCCAACTTTTAAAAGTCAGGAGAGTTCACTGAAAAATAAAAATGTCTGGCTTCTCCAGAAAATCAGAAAATCTAGCAATAACGGGCCACCTCGCCATATGGCAACAATCACAGAAGCTGAGAAGGGGTCATGTTTTTAGTTTCCCAATCTGCCGTAAACCCATCCAACCTCAATTATCTTTCCGGCAGGTGCCAGTGGACATTTTTGTAATAGTTGCAAGAATTGTTTTGTTTTTGTTTTTTCACACCAGGCCCTCTGCCACTCTTTATTTGACCTGCCTTTGCCACAGCAGGTGTTCGAGAGCCCTGGTGTGCCCACACCAGGCGCCCCCGCCTTTACTCCTCCCCAGGCCCACCCAGGAGACCGACCAGACAGAGTCTCTTCTGCTTCCCTCCTCCCTGCTGGTGGTTAGCTTCCGCTCCTCTGTGAGAGATTCTTCGCTCTGCACTTTCTAAAAGCCATCTGACTTTGACGAGGCAACTCATTCGTAGCCTCAAGGATTCAGCCTTTTAAAAAACCCAAACCAGGAAACGCCCATTTCTTGGGCAGCACAGGTTTTTGCCCTTTGGAAGACCTCTTGGAAGATGATGGGAGCAGTTTTAAACATTCCTACTTGAAAAGAGAAAGGAGAAGAGGAAATGCGGGGAGAGGGAGCAGAGGTGAAAAATCTCAAAACACCAGGCAGCAGAGTAACTTTGCTTTCAGGCATCTGATTAAAGGACATAGTAGTTGAGTCAAATAACTCATCAGTTATCACAAACACATTTCATCTGTTATTGGGAATCAAAGTACAAATTTCAGTGAGCTATTATTCCCTGTACTTGTCATAGTAACGCTGCTGGGTTGTTCATGCCAGAGCAATGTGAGATTATGGAGCGAAATGCTGGGGCCTCCCTCAAATGGGGAAGGAGATGCTTCAAGTCAGATCTTGGCCAACCCCCCACCAAAATTAGTGGTCACTGGGTACCCCTTCCTGCCTGGGGTGCCCATACTGGCGCGCAAACCCAGCAGGTGGGAACAGAACTCTGGGCAGGGCAATGCCCCAGGGAATGCTCAGCTCAAAGAAAACTGCTGGGGGGCGGTGAAAAACTACATCATTCCTGGGGTGAACGATAAAAAAGCAGACGCCTGCGGCATTTAGCCAGGCACATTGGGGGGGGGTGGTGCAGAGACCTCTGTAGACTGCACTTGGAGTGAACTTTGAGTGTTTACAGATGGGAAGGCCGAGGGCTCTGTGTAAACAGTCATGAAGGCACCGAAACAAAGCGGCGGCATCCCAGTACAGAAAGTCATCAGGCCACGGAACAGGAATCCGCTGGCCTCAGACGCAGCACAAAACTAGGATTGCAGGCAGAGTGGACTCAATCGCTATCACGGACCCCGGGGGCCCAGGAGCAGGAAGTTGTCATCTAAAGCTCATTAAATGATGCTAATACAGCCTTCCCTTCAGAGTTCGAGGTCAGTGATTCTCTGCAAGTTCTTTGGTAAATTTATTAACTTCAATCAACCAGGCAATCAATCAATCACCTTCCCCAGCTACATAGAGTGAGCCTTCTAATTTCCCTGATGCTGACTGTTAACCTTCTGGTTCTGAAGGTAAACACAACTCTCTTTTGAATCTTGTCCCAGTAAGGCCCAGTTCACCCTGGGCACTCCACAAGTTATATACACAGCTCCCAAGACCAGAGTGCCAACCTTTACCAAGTCCTTAGTCAACTCACTTTTCTGCAGCCTGGCTGAGGAAAAGCTACGTGGACGGTAACTACAAGTCACTCAAATATTAATCATTCCATGACCAAGCTGTAGCGGATAGACAAATACTATTATTCTTATTTGAATACAATAGACTCAGAAGCAAACTAAGAAGACTTAAAACCAATTTACAGTTCCTGGAGAGAAACTGTGTCAAAGACAAAGCTGTGGG
Organism: Leptonychotes weddellii; assembly: GCF_054177405.1. NCBI lineage: Eukaryota > Metazoa > Chordata > Mammalia > Carnivora > Phocidae > Leptonychotes > Leptonychotes weddellii. The sequence goes on along the minus strand of NC_138369.1, from coordinate 92,997,829 downwards.
AAAATAACAGTGGGGGGAAAAGCCATCATGTGCCTTTAGGACTGACACTCAGTGGGAATATCAAGTTTAGCAAATTTATGGGTTGTTAAAATACTGCAATACTTCTGTACTGGCTGATAATAGTCTAAGATTCCATGGACTGGAGAAGCAGTGTAAATCCATCCATCCATCCGTCAATCAAAATTCCACTGTGCCCATTGCAATTCAAGGCATTTTCCCCTTTGGGTGGTGAAGCTGAGGTTGCGGAAAGTGGCCAGATACAAAGCTTCTATTGTTCATTTCAAAAGTTGGTAGGAGTGGGGGTGGGTGGCCTAGCTAAACTGAGGAAGACCTAATCTTTCAACTTCACTGCCCAAAGGGCAACACATGCTCCTCCAGCTCAGATATTAGCTGGGAAGGCAGCCAGCAGCCAAGGACACAAATGGATGATTGGAGGGGATATATTCCCACACAGTGTGTGGGAACTTTCCTTCAGGTGGGTTTGGGAAGCTCTGCTGTACTGAACAATTTAATTCCTGGGGGAGCACATAAATTGCTATAGATAAAGGGAGGTCTGTAGGTATGTATGCCCTGAAAACTCCAGTTTACAGCCAGAAGAACAGACTCTCCAGCAAGTGAGCCCCACATCTAGTCCCTTCTGACCCACCCTCACTATTGGTCCCTGGGCAGACGAGCCTCATATGAGGCTGCCCATCCCTTCATAGGCCTTTCTGATCTGCCACTTTCCAGCCAATGGAGCCTCAGGGTAGACCTGACTGAGCCCTTGTCCATCCTAGTCCACTTTTTGCACTTTCTCTTTTTTCTTAATTGTCTCCCTTTTATTCTTTCCCACTTCTGCCTTCATCCCAAGGTACTAACTGGACCAAAATCAGCCATGACCTTGCCTTTGTGTACGATCAAACTGGTTCCGGCCAGCCACTGGCTCTGACAATCAGGATGAAACAAATCTAGCCCACCTCATCCCCTGTCCTTAGGCCACCATGCCCTCCCTTGGCTTGCTGGTCCTCTGGTTCAAGTGTTCCCAGCATGAGTTCCTGGCATATGAACAGCATCTGAGCAGGATGGTAGGTATCACTGGGGTTCATGACAGGAGAGTCACCAAGAGGCCAGGAGAGCAGTGAGGAAAACAGACTGAGAGGAAGGGCAGCAAGTGAACTTAGATGCCTGGCAGGATTCTCAATAACTAAGGACTATAAATGAAGGAGTGACTATTCAATGAAGAAATCACTGGAAGAGACAAAGTCAAATCATAATTCAGACAGAAGTATCATTTAGCTGGCCAGAGCCATGTCAGAGCAAGAAATTATTAGAATAATTGCATCAATGACTTTTGCTATAACTCATATCACTGGTTATACATTATTAAAATATGTATAATTTAGATATGTGCTGTCCCAATATGGCAGCCACTAGCCTAGGACGGCTGTTTAAAGATTTTATTTATTTATTTATTTATTTGAGAGAGAGAGAGAGAGCGCATGTACAAGCAGAGGGAGGGACAGGGGAAGAGGGAGACAGAATTTCAAGCAGACTCTTTGCTGAGTGTGGAGCCTGACCTGGGACTTAACCCCACGACCCTTAGAGCACGACCTAAGCCAAAACCAAGAGTCAGACGCTCAGCCAACTGAGCCACCCAGGTATCCCGCAAGATGGCTATTTAAATTTAAATTAATTAAAATTAAAAATTCACTAAAATTAAAAGTTGCACTAGTCACATTTCAAGCACCCAATAGGCACATGTGGCTATTGATACAGAACATCTCCACTACTGTGTAGTGCTTGTAGCTCTGACCACTGTGAAAATTTTCCTTCACCACTGGCGGTTGCTAACGTGGTAGTCGGGACCACTTATTTATGCAATCTACTTGTGACTCCTATTCCTGTTTTGCAAATCTACTATTTCTATTACACAATATATTGGTGATATCCTGTGCCACGTGATGACTCCTTGGATTTGATAATATTCAATTTAGGATAAGCAACTCAACTTTCATAATCACTTTTTACCCATGGTATCAGACTCTTAATCTCTCTACAGGCCCATTAGTTTCTAAGGAGCTGTTTTTCAAGCAGAATTAGCTCTAGAAACCTACAGGTTTGTCTGCACTGCTACTGTCCCCCCTGGGGCTTGCCAGAGACTCCAAATATCTATCATCTACACCTCTAGCACCATCAAATCTGCAGGATTTCATGGCCAAGGGGCAGGGAAGATTGTACCACTGCCTGGATTAGCTGCAGAGTCATCTCCAATCTGAGCCCTAAACAAAATTGTAATGTTCTCCCATAATCGGATAAATGGATTGGGGGCAGTATTCCCAAGTATGGCATAAGCTGACTCAAAAAATCAAATAGGCCCAACCAACCAACCAACTAACCAACCACGATGCTTCTTTCTTAATAGGGTTCCAAGATGCAAAACTGTTATATACTTTAGAGAGGAACTTCCTGGCATGTTCCAAATCACCGCTTCACTAAAAAAAGGTTAATGTTTCAGAAACTTTGGTATATATGTATGTGACTAGAGTATCTGGGATAATTGCTACATCCTGCTCACCAAGTCTAGAAAGCATTATGGTATCAAAATAGTGGACCAATATGATACTCCGGGAAATGCCAAGACAATAAAGATTCCTCCAGACTATATTATGACAAAGAGAGTTAGCATTCAGTTTGATTCAGAACCCTGAAACAAAATAGTGAATGCATGCCACTCTGCTATATGAAGGGAACTCTCTTGTGTGCTTCCCTACTCGAGGGATGGAGAAGAATTCATTGTCCAACAGCAGCCATAGGCTATGATGACCTTTGCTTCAGCAAAGATACCACATCTGGCAGAACAACTGCAATTGGTCCATTACCTGATTGAATTTGGCCATGAATTTGAGGGTTGATAGCTAAGTATCCACCCCAATTATACATTCTAGAACTGGGGAAATAACCACAGGTTGAGTCCACAGACCCATTGAACCTCCAGGGAAATGGACTTGAGACCACTCTCCATTTGTTACCAGGCATCTATGAGTCTTCAGTCCAACCAGTGGACCATGAGGACAGTGTCAGCCCATACCTAACATCCTTGATGATCTCTGTTGATTCCTCTTTCTAGAGGGTGCTATTACCCTGAAAACACCAAGGGAACAGACTGCTGTGAGCAAGGCGAGTGCACTGTAGCACGTAAGCTGAATCTTTCAATGATTTGTTTCAAAACTCTCTTTATTCTGTGGGTTTATTTATCTTTATAAATACCACAATGTCTTAATTGCTATAGCTTTATAAATATTTTGTTATCTGTTAGAGCAGTTTACGTCTTTGGAAATGTCTCAAACCTTCTTGAACTTTTGCTCTTTCATTTAAGTTTCAAAATCAGCTTGTTAATTTCCTTGAAAAATTCTGTGGTGATTTGGAATGAATCTGACCTCAGGAAATCCATCATTTATGTATGGGATAGCAGCTTGATACTATTGGTAGCTACAGAATAGATATTACCATGGGAGCAGGAGTGAATAAAAATCAGAGAGTATCTGAGAATGCTTTTCAGACAACTGGTATTTATTTGTCCCTACTAAATCTTTACTGTTTCATAATGAAATGTAAACTTGTGTAATATATAGATCTTTTGCAAAGCCAGGTGGTAAAGGGAAGGAATTAGAAGGGAATATGCCTTGTAAATAAAGCTTGAAGGTTGAAGTAATTTATTTTGGTTTTCTTTGCTACTGAGCTAGGAAACTTTGAAGTACTTAGAGATTTAAAAAAAATCAGCAGAAGTGTGGAGAGCAAAGACTAAAGGAGAGAGAACATGACTGAGGTACCATCAGGCTGTGGCTATAGGGTGGAATAAGAATGTAGTTTTCTCGGGGCACCTGGGTGGCTCAGTCGTTGAGCGTCTGCCTTCGGCTCAGGTCACGATCCCAGAATTCTGGGATCGAGCCCCACATCGGGCTCCCTGTGCGGCGAGAAGCCTGCTTCTCCCTCTCCCACTCCCCCTGCTTGTGTTCCCTCTCTTGCTGTGTCTCTCTCTGTCAAATAAATAAAAATAAAAATCTTTAAAAAAAAAAAAAAGAATGTAGTTTTCTCTTTCTCTTTCCTCCGTGTGTGTGTGTGTGTGTGTGCATGCACGTGCACAAATGGTAGCTTACCCTCAAAAAACAGAATTTCAAGAATTCACAATAGTAAAGAAGAAAAAATTCCAACAAAAATTATCCCCAAAGAGTCCCTTTATGTGAGATTCCTTTAATAAAAGAGAGTAAAATCATTAGATTTGAGATTGAGGAACTATAGGAACAAAGGATTGTTGTAGGTACCATGACCCATCTTAAAGGTATTTCTTAAAAGAAAAATGAGATATGACTTGAGAATAGATTTGACTCTAGAGAGCATCCCGAGTTAATATTCCCAGCCAGTTTTATGACTTCTTGTATAATTCCATAAGAGCTACTAAAATTTCTGTGTATAGCTATAATTTTACCCATCTTATTGAGAAGGAATATCTCTCCACTCCATAAATCAAGAACATTTTCATTAACTGGACCCTGGTTTTCGTTTTAGGAAAAAATATGAAGAACTGAATGAAAAAATATTTTAACATTGAATCACTTTTCCTACAAATGCACACGTATTTTTCAGAAATTTTAAAATATGAGAATGAAAGCAAGTTTTATATTCAAGAGAGATAACAGAAATTCAACAAGGAAAATACTAAAAATTGAATGGTGCTTTTAGTTTTCTTGACAGAAGAATGTTCAAATTTTATTTATTTATTTATTTCATTTATTTGACAGAGAGACACACAGCGAGAGAGGGAACACAAGCAGGGGGAGAGGGAGAAGCAGACTTCCCGCTGAGCAGGGAGCCCGATGCGGGCCTCGATCCCAGGACCTTGGGATCATGACCTGAGCTGAAGGCAGACCCTTAACTGACTGAGCCATCCAGGCACCCGAATGTTCAAATTTTAAAACATGCATAATTTTAGGAAGTTTTTGATCTACACCTGGTTGTTTTACAGTTACTGCTTATCTAATTCTTATTTGCTATACCTGAGAAAGTGTGTGTCTATGACTCCATAGCTTGTAAAATTAATTTAACAATGTAAAGTAAAATGATTAAAGTTAAAATATGAGAGGATGTGTTTTCTTTTGTTACTCAAAAAAACTGCCAGCGAAAATGGTCCGAGCATTAATAATTTTATGAGTGCTACACATGAGTGCAGAAGTATCAACCCTTCATGCTATCTCTTCTATCACATTTGTTTTTAATGGCTATATATGGTTTTGCTTTTGTTTTACTTTGGGGCTTTGGTGGGGAGGGGAGTGGTTTCACGCTCCTATTTTTATACACACACACTCCTTAATGTTCTGTGGTTCTTGGAAAACTTTCAGTGGGTTAGAGTTAGAACCTAGCTAATAGTTTAAAATTAGAGCATAGCTAGTTTGTTCATTGTATGGCAGATAGATGCAATAATTTTTCTTTAAGCCATGAGTGCTCTATTTGGAAATTATGGCTCCAATATGAATCATGACCTTGATGACTGGAGGGAGTAACAACTTGTAACACAACATCATCTTGCTCACTCAACCAGATCTAATTCAGTGGCCTACGAGATTTCACCAAGTGTGAAAAAGGGAAATGGACACGGATTCCTAGATTTTATTGCTTGATTTGTAAACGGGGAGTTTGAAACACAGTTATTTGCCATAATAAGTCTGATGTCATTCAGTAACAAGGTTCCAGAGCTGAAGTTAGTGTCAACAGCTCTTAACTCAACCTGTTACACTCTAGTGACCTGGTTGTATGTGTCTGGAGTAAGACAGAATCCTAGATACTGGTGGTGTGAGGACCCTCTTCCCAGCAGCACCACCACAAATGACTACAATTATTTCAAAAGCAATACTTGAAGTCTCTGGAAACTGTTCTAAGGTAATAGAGAAAGTGGTGAAATGTTTATTTAAGAAAATAGACTAAATCTTTTCAGGAACATCCAGAGTCGGGAGCAACTGTTGAGCCACAGTCCACTTCCCCTCGCTGCCCCCGCAGTTCAGCAGCATGGAAAGTCTACTTCTGATAGGTGCCATCAAGAACACCGGGCTTCCTCTCAACCTGACGCCCGGTCTGCGGCAATGGCATCCGTCTAGGAGAAGCAGGTGCCAGCAATAACCTAACCTTTCATCCTCCTAGTTCCTAGTTGTAGAAACCCTATTCCAGGAAGGACAGTTGAGGGATATGGGGCTCCCTGCTTCCACCCAGCTCCCACGTATGGGTGGAAGCACTACATGTGCCATAGCAGGCCAGGAATACGTCGCCCCAAACACTCTTGCCCCAGCTTGCTCCTAGGGTAGAGGTTTCATGCTGGGACAGTCAAGAAGAGAAGACCAGAGACTACCAACCTCACCCAGCATTTCACTTGTACAGCAGGGTTGTCAGAGAGAAGCTGGCCTTTATCCCGACCTCCAATTCCCTAATAGCAGCACAGAGGTCTTGCAAAGGGTAGTGAGGCAGCTCTTAAGAACAGATAGTTCCACAGCTCTCCCCAAGGCCCCAGGGGAAAGGACTTCATTTGGAACACATCTGGGGAAATTTACGATTATGGGTGAACAATGGAGATGCTGGTGGTCAGCAATTTAAAGGAGACTGGTAGCTCCAATAAGCAAAACCATGGACTAACGAAAGGTTCAACAGATAGAATCAGGAAGAAAAAGCTAAGAAGAGCCGTCCTGGGATCAAAACAAGCCACAGTATAATTGAATCAAGTCCAATATCCAAAGGCCTGAATTTAATCGAATTAAACTGCAGAGCAATTTATGTCCCAGGGTATTGCTGAAAACAATAGAGCAATCAGCTAGCAATTAGTGGAGTTTATAGAGGGGCACATAATGACAAAGGGGGAAAAAAAGACTTAACAGAGAGTTCAGGGAAAGAAAAAGAGGGCCCTGATTTGAAAAAAAAAGTTTTTTTCAAAAAAACTTATCCCGAGTGATGGTATGTATACCCAAGACTGAGCCCTATGAGGAGCCCCATCAGACAACACATGCTGTGGGGACATAGATTTTACTAAAGACATAAAGAAACAGGAAAGTATGACCTATATACAGAAAAAAAAAAAAAGTGCAGGCATAGAAACTGCCTTCAAGAGGGCTCAATGATCAAACTTTGCAGACAAAGATTTTAAAGTAGCTGTTATAAATACATTCAAAGAACTGAAGGGAACCATGCATAAGGAGTAAAAACAGGTATTATGACAATGTCTCATCTAATACAGAATGTCAAAAATGAGACGCAAACCATAAAAGAAAACTAAACAGAAATTCTGGAGTTGAAAAGTAATACAACTGACATAAATTTAGTAGAGGGACTCAAGAGATTTTAGCTGATGAAAGAGAGAATCAGTAAATATGAAGATGACTGATGTACATTATGTGATCTGAATACACAGAAAAAAAATGAACAGAGCTTCAGCATACCAAGATGGAATACAGCTACAGAAGTGCTTAAAGAGAAATTCATAGCACAAATACTTTAGATGAAGAAGTATCTTAAATCAATAACCTAACCTTTCATCTTAAAACACTGGAAAAAGAAAAGCACAGTAACCCTAAAGCAAACAGAGGAAAGAGAGTAATAAAAATTAGAATGGAGATTAATAGAAAAACAATACGGAAAAAAACCAATGGAACAAGATGGTGAAATGATCAACAAAACTGACAAATCTTTAGTTACTTAAGAATAAGAGAAAAGATTTTAAGTGAAAAAAGAAGGGGGAACACAGAAATAAAAAGGATTTTAAAGTAATAATATAAGCAATTAATATAAACAAATTTAATAATTTAGATGAAATGAAAAAATTCCTAGAAAGAAGTAAACTACCAAAACTGACAAAAGAAGAAATAGATGTGAATAGACCTGCAATCATTTTTTTTTTAAAAATTGAGTTAATTCAAGACTTCCCACAAAAAAGAGCCCAGGATCAGATGGCTTCACTGGTAAATTCTATAAATGTTTTAAAGAAAAATAAACATCAATTCTTCACAACCTAAAAAAAAATGAAATAGTTCTTAACTTATTTTATGAAGCCAGTGTTAGCCACATATGAAAACAAGACAAAGATATTACAAGAAGAGTACAGGCCATTTTACCTTATGGATTTAGATGCAAAGGTCTTCAACAAGATATAGTGCATTGAAACCAGCAGTATATAAAAGGGATTATACACTTCTGTGACCAAGTGGAATTTATTTCAGGATGGTGAAGTTTAACATACAATAATCATTTAAGGTAATATACCATATCAATAGACTAATGGATGAAAACTATAGGACTATCTCAGATACAGAAAAAGCATCTTCATGATAAAATAAAAACAGAAAGAAACTTTGAATAGAAATAGAAAGGGGGCACCTGGGTGGCTGTGGCTCAGTCGTTGAGCGTCTGCCTTCAGCTCAGGTCAGGATCCCGGGGTCCTGGGATCGAGCCCACATCGGGCTCCCTGCTCCGCGGGAAGCCTGCTTCTCCCCCTCCCACTCTCCCTGCTTGTGTTCCCTCTCTCACTGTGTCTCTCTCTGTCAAATAAATAAAATTAAAAAAAAAAAAGAAATAGAAAGGAACTTCATTAACCTGAAAGACAGCTTCTATGAAAAGACCCACAGCTAACATCACACTTAATGGTGAAAATCCGAATGCTTTCCCAAGATCGGAAACAAGACAAGGATGTCACCTTTTCTATACTCAAAACATTCTTGAAGGAAAGAACAAAGGTGCAGGATTCACACTTCACAATTTTAAAACTCAGTAATCAAAAGAATATGGTATGAGGACAGACATAGAGATCAATGGAATAGAATTGAGAGTCCAAAAATACACCCTAACATTTATGATCAACTGATTTTTGACAAGAGTGCCAAGACAATTCAATGAAGAATAGTCTTCTACATATGGTGGGACACTGGACATCCACCTTCAGAGTTAAACTGTACCCTTTCCTTATACCATACACAAAAATAATTCCTAGAAGATAGATACAAATGTAAGAACTAATTCCACAAAACTCACAGAAAAAAAAAAAAACAACACAGAAGTAATTTTCATAACCTTGATAGGCAAAACACTCCTAGATATGCCACCAAAAGCATAAGTCTAAGCAACAAAAGGGAAAAGAAGTTGGAGGTCATCAAAATTAAAAATATTTGTGTTTCAAATGATAGCATCAGGAGAGTGAAAAGACAATCTACAAAACAGAAGAAAATGAATTATATCTCAATAAAAGTTTTAAAAAGGAAGATTGAAAATAACTTTTAAAAATGGAATGATCTAGGAGCTGTGGTACATTATGTATGTACCAGATCTTTCCTTGGTGTCAGGCCATAGCCTCACCTTCCTCATGGATCCTGCTACTTTACCGCTATCTACAGTGAGAGAGCAATGAAGAAAGAGGAAAAATCAAGAATAGTTGCTTTTCTAGTCAACTGTAGTGGGGAATATTTGTCTAGATCTTGAGAAAAATTACAAGAGTTCTAACTCAGAATGTTACTAGGCCTGGAAGGAAAGCTTATGCATATAGCCCATTTATTATGCAAATCAAAATGACTTCCTTGGTTACTATTAATGATTCCATAAGATTTACAGCAAACATATGTGAAAACATATATACTAAAATGTGTCAAATTTTAAAGATCAATACTCCTACCTATGAATTCCTCAAAAAAAATTTTGCAATTTATTTCTTAGAGCTGCATTAGATGGGTCCTAGGTAAATAAGCTGTACGTTGCAGAACAGCACCTCCAAATGATAACCAAACTGGTTTTGAAATGAATATATTTTTTATCAAAGTACAGTTAATACACAATGTTACATTAGTTTCAGATATACAGCATAATAATAGGACAAGTCTGTATGTTATACTATGCTCATTATACAACACTATTACAATATTGTTCATTGACTGTAATCCCTATGCTATTCCTCACTTTAGTGACTTACTCAATTCATAATTGGGAGTTTGTACCTCCTACTTTCCTTCATCCCTTTTTATCCATTCGCCTTTCCCTCTGGCAACCACCAGTTTGTTCTCTGTATTTATGGGCCTATTTATGGTCTGTTTAAAATAAAATTAATATTTTAATAAATTACTCACCTTGGAGTACTTAGCATGTTGGCTTTTAAGTAGATTCCAAACTTAAATTATCCCTTAAATTATTTTACCAGAATTACTAATATTCCCTGAAGAACTATTCATTTTCTAACTTGTTCATTTTCATTACTTAATATGCTGTTGGGAATACTTTATCTTGGGCCATGTCTAGACATACAGATGGTTTTGATAAATTCATTTGAAAAAGAGGCCGAGTTCAGGGAAATGGCTAATTATTTTTTTTTAACTAAACATATTTTCTTTTAAAGAATTCCACAAAATCATCTTGACTGAATTATTCATCTGTCAACTGGTTATTTTGGCAATAGGTAGTTCAGAAGCTTCATGTTCCATGGCAGGAGTTTAATATTTAGCACAAAGATATAGCAGGTCCCCCCCACTCCCTTATCCATGGTTTCACTTTCCACTGTTCCAGTTACGCACGGTCATTGGCAATCTGGAAGCAGATTGTCTTCTTTCTGAAATCTTATCAGAAGGTCGATAGTAGCCTAACACTACGTCACACTGCCTGTCATTCCCCTCACTTCATCTCATCACGTAGGCATTTTAACATCTCACATCATCACAAAAAGAATGAATACAGTACAGTATTTTGAGAGAGGGACACAGTCACGTAACTTTTATTACGGTATAATGTTATAATTGTTCTGTTTTATTAGTTATCATTGTCAATATCCTACTGTGCCTAATTTATAGATTAAACTTTAGCTATGTAAATATATATATATATATATATATATATATAGGAAAAAAACAGTCTTACAAGGTTCAGAACTATCTGTGGTTTCAGGCATCCACTGGGGGTCTTACAACATATTCCCCTTGATTAAGGGGAGGTTACTGTACTTCACAGAGATGTGCCTTTTGGAGCAGATGACAGGGAGGGTGGAGAGTGGTGGGAAGGAAGCTTGCTTTTAATGACTACCAGGTTAAACTTTGCCAAATAATATATATTCAGCATTTTCACAGGTGAAATCATATCCAAAATCTGAGTGACATTTTATTTCTAAGGGAAAAAGGTATTGCTGAGGAGTCTGCCTAAGAATTACTTTTTGAGGTATACACTGAAAAAATCTTTAAATCAAGACAATAATAAAAATGATGACCAAAGGTACAGCTTTTTCATGTAGCAGAAGGTAATGTTTTATTTGCTGCAGCCCCTAAGGGTCAGAACAAGACTCACTGCACACCTCTTGGCAGATACAGAAATGATTACCTCTTGTTTACTCTGTCAGACATATTCCTGGATTCTAAATTGAGAAATGGCGTGCACTGCTCACTCATTATGATTCTAGGACTCAAGGTCACAATCACTCCTTTATTCATCCATTTATTCAGCAAATGTGGGAATAAGTATTTGTTGAGCATCTGCCATATGGTAGTTCTAAATTAGGTGAACAATATATGAGCCTTATAGAATTCTCAGAGTAATTCTATGGCTAGGAAACTGGAGCCCAATGAAATTAAGTAATTTATCCAAAGCCCCACACTCTCCCAGATAGAAGAGCCAAGATGGAAATGGTTCCTGCAGATTATAAGGATATGTGTTTTCTACTTCACTATTTTTTTAAAAACATTCTTTTATTTTAATTACAATGTAGTGTACATATTTAAAAAAGAATAAAAATAGCTGGACATCCAACAACCAGATTTAAAAGAAGTTAACACTTCATATGTTTGCTCTAGATCTTTTTCTTTCCTTTTTTTTTTTTTTTTTTAACTTAGGTGTTACAGATCCAGCTATAACTCTAATTTGGTTCCTTCCCTTCCTGATTTCCTAGAAGTATCCACTACCCTGAAAATGCTTTATATCATTCCCATGCATGTTATGGTGCCTATGTATTTATATATAGTAATGTTTTTTATATGCTTAAATTTATGTAAGTGCTATCATTTTATGAATCTGCAAGCTCCTTTTTTGTTTGGTATTATGTCTATCACACTATTATTTTGATACATGAATATTTGATTGTTTATTCCTTAACCAATAAATTATATTAATACGCATTTTTAAATTTCCACATGCCTATACTCTTGCATTGATTTCTAATTTTATCAACACTTATGTCTAATTTTATTGAGAGTTTCTTGGTGGCCCATGTATGTTCATTTTTAAAAAGGATTGCATGTGCTTGAAAAGAATGTGTCCTCTAATTTTTTAATGTACATTCCATGTATGGCTATTATGTTAAGCTTACAAATTGTATTGTTCAAATCCTCTGTATTGGTGCTAAATTTTGTTTGCTTAAGCAACTGATTTTTTTAAAATTATATTAAGTAAAATTATAAATCTTTATAATTGCATATCTATAAATTTCTATTTGTAATTTTTGCTTCATGCATATTAAAGATTTTTTAAGGTCATATATTATCAAAATCATAATAACTTACTTTTATCATGTAATGCCCTCTTTTTCATAATAATGTATTTAACTTAAGATCTATTTTGTTTGATAATCATCTTTTCCAGAACACTGTTATCAGTGTGTCTCTTAACAATAAGGTAGAGATAAATTTTGTAGTTTAAACAAACTGAGAATTTCTACCTTTTACCTTGTGATTTCTCTATTTGTTGTGGTTCCTTATGTAAATGTATTACTATCTTATGGTACATGTATTCTTATCATATTATTGTGTGCTGTTAACAATGTTTTTCTTTTCCTAATCATTTTTCCTTTTTCCTTGACTCTATTAAATTAATGAGTGTCTTCAATTCTATTTTTAGTTTTTAAAAAATATGCATACTTAAAAATATGCATACTTACAGCTCTAAATTAAATTAATAATTCCACACATCTCCTGAATAACAATAACGACTTCTGATTGCTTTAATTCCCCTTATATTCTCGGGCACCTGGGTGGCTCAGTCGTTAAGTGTCTGCCTTCGGCTCAGGTTATGATCCCAGAGACCTGGGATCGAGTCCCACATCGGGCTCCCTGCTCAGCCGGAAGCCTGCTTCTCCCTCTCCCACTCCCCCTGCTTGTATTCCCTCTCTCACTGTCTCTCTCTAAGTAAATAAAATCTTTAAAAAATTCCACTTACACTCTCTTCCCATGGTTTATATTGACCACTTACCATCATTACATAGAGTCAATACTCTAAGGGAAAAGAAATGTGAAGTAGTTACACAAATATACAAACTGAGACAAAACCCTGATGGGGTTCTAGCCTACAGTTCTAGTAATTCCTGAGATCCAATGGAATTCTCTTTTTTGGGCCCCTCAAAAAAAAAAAAAGTATCTTATAATAAATTCTGCTCCTTGGCTAGTTTGAGCAGAATATAGGTCATCTGGAACCAAATGAGGTTTCTCTCACTTATAAACTAAAACAGAGTAAAAGGAAAACAAAAGCAAGAAATACGATGAAGTTAGAGAAGGATGCCTATACAAAATTAATACTTTGATGCCAAGCACAATTCCTGAAGATGTTCCAAAATTTAGCTCCAATATTTCTTGGTGCTGGAGTAGAGGAAAGCAAGATTATTTTAAATATGTATAAATGTCTGTAACATAAATACATATTAGTTGCGCAGAAAAAAAAAAAAATGCAGGTTCTCCACTTACTAATACCTGGAAGAAAATTTTCTGTAGATCATCAGAAAGCAAGTGCCATGTGATGTGGCAAACTTTATAGTCAACAACCTCTCAACAAATATCTGAGTTGTTACTTTGATTATCCTTGCGTGAGGTTAACGTGGTACATGTGTTAATATGATCTGAGCCAAAATAAAGTTAAGACTTAGAGGAATAGGTCCATTGTTCTCATAATGGAGTCTATTACATTTGAACAGAAGACATTCAAGGTTCTAACTGTAAAAACTTTAAAGGCATATTTATGAGGTTGATGAATAAATAGCATTGGAAAGTTTGAATTCTATCAAAAACTGAAATATTTAATCAGGACACACTCTTTAATAAAAGAAAACTAAGTTTTTTCTTTGTCTGTTTGTTGTTTCAAAAACAATTTTCTATGGCAAGGGGCGCCTGGGTGGCTCAGTCGTTAAGCTTCTGCCTTCAGCTCAGGTCATGATCCCAGGGTCCTGGGATCAAGCCCTGCATCGGGCGCCCTGCTCAGCAGGAAGCCTGCTTCTCCCCCTCTCCCACTCCCCCTGCTTGCGATCCCTCTCTCGCTATGTCTCTCTCCATCAAATAAATAAAATCTTAAAAAACAAAAAACAAAAAAATAATTTTCTGCTCCTACTAATACGTAGACAAATGAGTGATTAGGATTCCCAGCAAGTTTTCAAAGGATTTCAAAATGTTGGAATCTCTCTATAACACATCTGTCACCTCTCTACCTATCTATCATCAATTTGCATAGGGCAGAAAACCACGTAGAGAAAAAACAGAGAAATAATTTTAAAGTTTAAACTCATAAATAGTAATTTAAGATTGCAATAAAATATTAGAATCTGTGAGAAAAAGCTAAAACAATGTTAAGAGGGGAGTCCATAGCTTTAAATGCTATTAATCTATATCAGGAAAGAATAAGATTAATTTAGTTACAACTTCAACATTATTAAAACTGTTTCCAAGCACAGAAAAAGAATGAAAATTTTTAGATTCTTTACTAAAAGCTAGTGGAACATTTATTTCAAATACCAACAAAAATAGTACTAAAAATGGAAAAGTATAGACCAATCTCAAATACTAAATAAAAGATAACAAATGATGCATTAATTAAAAATAATACGCATTACATAAGTGAAATTTATTCTGAGTGCAAAGATGATTTCATTTCTAAGAAATCTATGACTGTAACTTATTCCAGATAAAATTTAAAATAACAATATCCAAAAATATTGAAAATTGGCAAAATTCAATGTGTTTTGAAGACAGCTATTAAATATAGGATGTGGGGATATAGGTATCTCCTATGAATATATTCCTAGGAATATACATGTATTTGTATGTATGTAATTGTATATTGAGAGAGAAATGAATATATCCATCCCTTTCTCAAATGCACACAATTGCCAACAGAAAAGTAAGTACCTCTCAATCTGAAATGGAAATTGTGGCATTCAGGTGCCCAAACATAATAACAGTGGCATACAGAATAAAAATTATCGAAGATTACGTTAATGTAACTAGATCTAAATAGGTAATATGGGGGGGGGGCGGAGCAAGATGGCAGAGGAGTAGGAGACCTGGATTTCGTCTCCTCTCAGGAATTCAGCTGGATAGGGATCAAACCATTCTGAACACCTACAAACTCAACAGGAGATCGAAGAAAAGAATAGCAACAACTCTCTGAACAGAAAAGCCGCCACTTTCTGGAAGGTAGGACGTGTGGAGAAGTAAATCTGAGGCGATATTCAGGAGGATAGACAGCGGGGGAGGGGCCTCCGTCAGCTGCTTCTGGCAAGTGATAGAGCCGTGGAGCACAAAATTAGAACTTTTAGAAGTTGGCTCCGCTGAGGGACGTCACTCCGGTGGCTAAGCAGGGGCTGGAACCCTTGTGGGACAGTGTGGTCTCAGGACCCTCGGGGTCACAGAAAGACCGGGGGTGCCTGAGTGCGGCAGAGCTCCCAGGTATCGGAGCGGGAAAGCCGGCTGCAGAGACGGAGCCGAGGCGCGGGCTCTCAGCTCGGGGTTGCCATAAACCGTGATCCACAGCACAGTCGGGCCCCTGCTCCTCCAGCAGGGACCCAACAAGCAGCAGATCCGGGGAGACTCCTCTTCTTCCCCCAGAAGGAGCGGTGCGGCAACGCACCACAGGGATCTGCTGGGTTTGGAGACT
>NC_138369.1:92892480-92981447 GCF_054177405.1 Leptonychotes weddellii | reverse complement strand
TTTCCTAACTAACTCACTTTTTAGCCCAGACCAGTTGGCAGAATTCTGGATGGCCAGTCCACCAGCCCACCCTTGTATTTGTCAAAATGTTTCCTTTGAGATCCCAGGGAGGAAAAAATTATTAACTTATTAAAAGGTAAGTTTTAAAGACTAGATGTCTTCTTTCAGACATGGAAAGCCCATCACTTGGACCACTGGCATCATTAGATTTTCATTTTTTCTAATGAAGGACAAGATCTCTCCTACCCATTTATTTATTCCAATAAAAGTTTTCTTTCCCATTTTTTTAAAATACATCTTCCATTCGCCAGGGAACAGACAAGAAATTGTGAAATATTTGCCAAGTGTTTTGCTCTGACCCTAAAATATTTCACTAGTCAGAGTAATTAACACTAACTGCCAAAACAAACAAAAAAAATTCAACATCTCAAGGACTTAAAGATTTATTTCTCTTTTATGTTATAGTCATGGTCCAATGTGATTCAGGTAGTCTTTCCCCTTACTATGGCTATTATATTATTATATAAACTATGTTAGCATTATAAATTATATAAAATATATAATTATAAACAACATGAAATGTAAGTACATATTATATACATTACATATATTATATTAGCTTTATTATACCACTGAGAACACAAAGTTCCTGTGACGGGGAAGAAAAAATGTTGGAATCAGACTGGCTCTTCATTTCCTTTGTCTGGAAGAACACGTTACTTACAGTCCCTTCACAAAAGAACTAGTCACATGGCCCCACCCCAACTGAAAGAGTGGTGGGAAATGTTGAGGGGATAATGGGTATTTGGTGAACACTAATGCAGTCTCCTACAGTTCTACTCTTGGTTTACTAGAGAAAACTGTAACTTTGAATGCCTTTCTAGCTCGTTATATATCAGAAAAGTTGTCCTCAGAAGTCAGTGTTGACTTATGTGGGGTCAATGGCAATATCTTCCTCTTAAGGGCAGTCTTCTCAACATTTAAACATACTCAGACTTCTATCAAGTTTCTACCTTTAAAAAAATTAAAATTTCTCTCTCCAACCACTTAATTCTCTAGTTATTGTCCCACCCACACAGTGGGATATAATTAGCTAAGGCAGGTCGTCTTCTTATAAACTAACTCATAGCAGCTAAGAGGAAGGATTGCCTATTATGTGAGTTACCAATGTGCTTGCTTGCCTGCCTGCCTGCCTGCCTTCCTTCCAAAGATTTTACTTCTTTATTTTTCAGAGAAAGAGAGAGTGCACAAGCAGGGGGAGTGGCAGAGGCAGAAGGAGAAACAGGCTTCCCGGCAAGCAAGGAGTCCAATGCGGAACTCGATCTCAGGACCCTGAGATCATGACCTGAGCCAGAGGCAGATGTTTAACTGACTGAGCCACCCAGGCATGCCCAATTGTACATTCTTTAAACAAATATTTTTATATCCACTTTATAAATAAATAAAGGCTTATAAGACTAATCAATAACCCATTTAGGATTATAAAACCAACACGTAGAGGTCTTTTGACTCCAATTCCTAGTCTTCTACCATCAACATAGCTTAGTAGATAAATGATCTCTCTGTGCTCTTAAAGATGCCCTTAAATTTTCCCCTTTTATCTGAGTTCCCCTAGGGGTTCAGTACCAGAGACAGAGGTGCCTCATGCTGGGCACTTCATTTCACACATGCCCAACCCTGCAGTGCCCCCCCAGTCAGGGATAGCTTTCTTCTCGGCCTACTCATCAAAATTTTCTGTCCCAGTGCACTTGGGTGGCTCAGTCGATTAAGCTCCTGCCTTCAGCTCAGGTCATGATCTCAGGGTCCTGGGATCGAGTCCCGCATCAGGCTCCCTGCTCAGCAGAGAGTCCCCTTCTGCCTCTCCCTCTGCCCCTCCACCCCCTTGTGCGAGTGCGCTCTCGCTCTCTCTCGCAAATAAATAAAATCTTTAAAAAAAAAAAAAAAAAAGTGGCCAGAACTGGCATTAAGAAAAAAAATTTCTGTCCCATGTTCCTCTTCCAAAGAGCTCTGATGTCAACAAGACCCAACACATGTAAGCACATGAACAAAAACCTAATACAGTTAGTCATCTTAAAGAGTAACTTTCACTTTAGCAAACAATGACTTGACATTCTTACACAGTAGAATTTGGCCTTATGACAGTGCAATAATTTGAGCAATCTACAAATCCCACTAGGTAAGCCACTATCTGTGCTGTCTCTTAAGAGGGTATATCCTAAATATTAATGATTATCATATTCCCATTAAATAATTATACTGATTACCTAACCCTGACATTCTGGTAATTATTCTTAGATTATATAATAAACACTGGTAGTAACCAAACATTTCAAATATATTTCCTAAGAGAAAATTAAATTCACAAAACATTCCAACATACAAAAATTAATTACAAAGCTGCTATCAAATATTTAGATTTTTAATTCAAGGTAAACTCAAATCAACTAACCTTGTGTATTTAGATTTTTCCACTGTAATTTAAAAACCTGGCTGAAGCCATAAAAAATAATTTTCTCATATTAAATTATGCTTTTATTATAACAGAAGTAGCATGATGTAAAAGTTCATCAGAACTGTTATTAATGGCAGGTATTAATATGAGGTATAAAATTTTTCCAAGTCCTATAATTATATAATAATGCATTACTGATATTAATAGATGTTTCCATATTTATCACTGCCAAATTTTTAAATGTAATTTGCATATTAAACCGATACAATTTTTATATGGTCTGATATGCTGCTGGAAAGAACCTACTGCAGTTTGCATTGCTACCAGTAGATGGCAATAGTTGTTTCTCCATAATTCACAAAAGCACTTTTTTTTTTTTTTTAAGATTTTATTTACTTATTTGACAGAGACACAGCGAGAGAGGGAACACAAGCAGGGGGAGTGGGAGAGGGAGAAGCAGGCTTCCCACTGAGCAGGGAGCCCGATGCGGGGCTCGATCCCAGGACCCTGGGATCATGACCTGAGCCGAAGGCAGCCGCTTAACGACTGAGCCACCCAGGCACCCGCATTTGTTTACTTTTAAGACTTTTACTTCTGTAGTGTGGAAAGGGTACGCATCAATTCACTTCAAAAGTCCTTCCGTTTTAATGGCAGTTTGCAAAAGGAGAAACAAAGGTGTTAAGCAGTTGATTCAAGATAAGATCAAATGAATTAGGGTTTTTAGAAGCCCCAAATCACTGAAAATATTATGGTACACTTGGTTTTCTCCCCTTACATAACACAACGTAAAAACAGGTCAATAATACTTATAGATACATAGATATTAAAACTTTCTTAGATTTTGTTTTCAAAATTCTGGTAAAATCTTTGATGCTAAATCAATCTCAATCTCTCCTATTTATTAATCTATTTATTTGTGTCTTTAGTGACCCCTCTTCATTCATACCCAGAGCACATACTCTGTCTGACAACTGGGTAACCCCGCTCCAACCTAGACAGATACTAGTTTTTAATTCTTTGATGGTTAATGTTACTCTTTTACCAAAAGGTTATTTTTTTTTCTCAAACCCAAGCACGTGCATGGATGCACACACAGTCTCTTACTCCTTTTTTAATAGTAACTACAAATAAAAATGTCATAGTGTTCTATTATAGTTAGGAAAAAATGTATTTAGTTTCACTATGACTATATCCCAAAACTTTTTTTTTAAGATTTTATTGATTTACTTGAAAGAGAGAGAGCAAGCATGAGAGGAGAGAGGGGCAGAGGGAGAAGGAGAAGCAGACTCCCAACTGAGCAGGGAGCCGAAAGTGGGACTCCATCCCAGGACCCTGAAATCATGACCTGAGCCGAAATCAAGAGTCAGACACTTAACTGACTGAGCCCCCCAGAGGCCCCCAAACCACATTATACTCAATATAGAACAGTGTTACTGTTACTAATTAGTATTAACAATATTAATAACATAGATCAGATCTTTATTTGATATAAGAAAAATTTATGATCTTGGACTCCGGCAGAAACTTGAGCTCTTATCCTGGAGGGCAGAGACCGTGTCTGCCTTGTTTACCATTATATCCCCCGTGGTTAGCGCAGTGCCTGGCACATAGTAAGCCCCAATAAATGTTTGTGGACAAGCTAACTAGGAATTTATCAGGTTCCTAGTTTCTATAACTGTAGAATTTAGTGAATATAGTCTTCAAACTCAAATGGAACTAGATTTGAAACCCTAGCTTGAAACTAGCTGTATTAAACAATACATTGACATTAATTAATTTTTACCATTTTAACATTTATTCATATTAGCATTAATTGAACTTCAATTTCCTCATAGGAAAGATTGGAAGAAATAATGTGTGTAGAACCCCTGATATAATAGGCATTCAGCTGGTGACTCTTATTATTTCTTACACACAATTACCATAATTTGTTATTCTGAATCCTGATAAAAAGAATTTATGTAGACAACTATTTTTTTTCTTTAAAAACGCAGCATACTAGGTCCTTTCAGCATTATTTTATCCCCAATATAAATTCATTGCATCCCTTAATTCTGATTCTTCAAGTCCAAGTTTAAAGTCCTTTTGCACCACCATGGAAAAAGCCAATTGCAGTACGAAAACCTTGGGGGTGACAACAGCTGGACACGTGAGCATTTAGATATTATGCTTCAGTGCCTTCAGGGCTCAAGTCAAATGCACCCTCTGCCCTTCTTAGTCTCCTAATAGCCAATAAATAGACAGCATGGCAGGTAGAATTCTAAAATGGCACCAAGACTCCCACTTCCTGGTGTACAGCTGTGTATAATCCTTACCCTTTTGAGTGTGGGCAGGACCTATGAATATGAAGGGTAGCCAGTCCTTTGTTTAGATTAAGTTATACAAGACTCTCTTGTGACAGACGGGAGAGAGCTATTCCAAGCTGCGGCAGATGCTCTCCTGCTGGCCTTGAAGAAACAAACTGCCATCTTATGAAAAGAACCACATGGCAGGGAATGGTCGGCAGCCTTTAGGAGCTGAGGGCCTTGGTCCTACAATCCCAAGGAGCTGGGTTCTGCCACAACCAGTGGATCCCCTGAGGATCCCCTGAGCCTCCGAGGAGACTGCACCTCCAGCAGACACCTTGCCACATAGTGATAATCTGAGCAGAAGTCCTTACTAAACCATACCTTGCCTCCTGCTTAACAGAAACTGCAAAATAATAAATTTGTGTTGTCTTCAACACTTACATGGGACTTGTTATGCAGTAATTGTAAACCAGCCCACATAGCTAAAGAAATGCCTAGGTTACTGAAACATCTATCTAGAAATTCCGTAATGGTAGGAAATATATGACGGTACTAGCAAGTCTAACCTGGGAAAAAGTATCATTAACATGCGTAAAAGAAACAATGTTCAGCTAAAGTCAAAGGTAAAACAACAACAAAAACCCTGCAATTAAACTTGATCCGTTGGCCTCCAGTGCTGATGAATAGTTAAGTCATAGTACATTCTCTACCGTGGAGAGTGAGGCAATGTGGCTCCAGATCACCCAACTCACTGGGTTCAGAAGATGTACTTTGCAAACTGAACATTCTGTTAGAATTTGGCTTCATTATAAATCAGTACTCTGGGAAGAAATTATGGTGATCAGTGAAGTCTGGTATTTTGGTCTATTTGATAATTAGTCATATTTCTCATTGTAAAAGAATAAATTTGAATTCTCTGGAAGCCAAGTCCCTCGGCTGGTATTACCAAAGGATTTTATTCGCTTGTAATTTTAAATGGAAGTAACACTAGGATTTCATAAACAAAGTGCATATTTTATTTTCTTGTCCAGAGGACGCACTTCCCAATACTCATATATGATATTTGGCAAACTGTGAAATGTAATTTTTCTATGCAGCTTTTTATCAGATCATATGTAGCCTGAGGGCCAAATATCTCCAAAAGGCAACAATATTGATCTGTTTGTTCTTTTTTTTTTTTAAGATTTTATTTATTTAGAGAAGAGAGATAGAGAGCAGGAGAGGGGCAGAGGGAGAGGGGAAAGAGAATCTCAAGCGGACTCCACGCTGAGCCTGGAGCCTGATGTAGGGCTTGATCTCACAACCCTGAGATCATGACCTGAGCTGAAATCGAGAGTCGGATGCTCAACTGACTGAGCCACACAGGCACTCCTGATCTTCTTGTTCTGATTATTTCAGAATGGCTTTGGCATCACCTTCCAAATATGCCTGACAAGCCAATATTTTAAAAAGTAAATGTATCATAATTGTCAAACGGTAGTGTCTTCTGATAATATATTAAAATTTTCTGTCCTTTTGGTGATTAGTTTTGGAGCTTCAAGTACATAAATGTGTTTGAAATACAGGAACTGAAAAATCATCAGCAAGGTTGGAAATCTCAACCTAAGCTAACATTTACTCAGTCTTTTCGATGTGTCAGGTACTTTGCATTTTATATGAAGTATTTTATTTAATCCTCAAAACAACTTTATGATTTTAGCCATTAAATAGAAAAGGAAACCAAGATATAGAGAGATTAAATAACTTGCCCAAATTTGTCAAGTTAGAAAACCATGGAGTCAGGAGTCAAAACTAAGCAAACATACTCTAGCTACATAACACACCATATCTGCTACATATTATATTGTCTGAATATATGCTACATAATGTATCATCAATCACTAAGGGTAGTATCTATTGCCTAATGAAGGAATTTGTCTAATTTTTAATTAACCAGATTTATAAAATTGAAATAACACAGTCATGTAACTGAAACTAGGTTGTACTCCAGCTCCAGATCCCCCAAATTCACTTGCTTCCTCCCTCAGTTATCATGCATATTCCTACATGAATATTCTGTGCATATATAAACAAATGTGTGTTATATATATTCTTTTACACAAATGGGGGCATTTACACACTGTTCTGCATCTTGAGTTTTTTCACTTACCAATGTGCCTTAAAAATTGCTCCATATTAGCACAACAGATCAAGGTTTATCTGTCTTCACTTAGAAACTTACTAACTTATCACCATGAGAACCAGCAGAATTCTTAGAAGTAGCAGTCCCTTCTTTTTCAAGACTGCCAAAGAAAACAAGAGAAGAAAAATAAAAACTTTTTCTCCCTTTCCCACAGTATGGTTTTATAAGTTTCATTTTACAGACAGAAAAAATGAGGCCAGGCAAGTCACGGGACTAGGTAGGAGTCTGCTATTTCTTACATTAAAAGTATTTCTGAGGGATAGTATGACAACTTTTAGTTTCAAAGAAGACTTCCTTTTATGAACATTTTCCATTTTTATACTTCACTTATGACATTAAAAAGGCACATTCCAATTGGTCACCAGAGGAGTAAATAACAAAATACTCTTTATCCCCTCTGCAACAAATCAAAAATTGGAATACCATGCTCAGCACAAATCTTCTGGAAATCTTAAACACACGGTATTATTTTCTATCCAATAACTGTGTGTATGTGTGTAATTCTATATCCAATAATTTCAATAAGGCTGTGGGGGAACAAATTTGACTTTGTTTCACTGGCTCTTGCTCACTGAGACCTTATTCCTCATGCGTTTTTTAAGTTCGGATTATGGACTCATGTTGAATGACTAGGCTATATAAGTGGAATTCAATGAGATCACAGATAACTGGGCATCTCTCCAGGGAATATTTGCTTTTCCTACCAATCTGGAACCACATAAAAGTTACTTGTCTAGTTTGGAGCTCCCTGGACCATGTAGACAAGTGAAAAATGAACCTAATCCCCCATTTACTTCTACCTAGAGCCTGCAATAAGGTTGATTATTTCCTTATTGTTTCTCTTTGCTGGTAAGCAGATTTTACAAATCTAGCATTCTCTGGGAATGTAGCCTTTCTTCGCTCTCAGATTTATATGGAGTCTCAACTCAAAATCTCTCTTTTGAGTGCCCTAAAAGCTGATTTCCTGTCCAATGTGTAGCTGCAAAAAGCCAAGGCTTTGGGACATAGAGATCAGAAGAACTTAACAGGGATGATTTCAGGTGTTAGGATCCTTTGCTTTGTTTCTCATTCCCTAGACTTGTTCTTCTCCATCTTATAAGCCAAGCTTTGCATTTAAAAAGAAAGGTATTATATTTTACACAACACACGTAAGGGATTTTAGACTGGGAAAATTTTTTAAGTAATACAGTTATATAACATGCCTAGAAACAGAACATTCAGTCTGCTTTTTGCATGAATGTGTTGAATTTTGGGTATCGGATGAACCTCTGAGCAATCATCTTACTGTGCCCCTTGAAAGAAAGAGTGATAAGAAATAAACATTGTGCATTAGACAATAATGGAGGGATAGGGAATATGAGGGAGTTCAAGAATTGAAGACGAGTTTTATGTATGGGGTTGTGGAAGGATTAGGATTTGAAGTCAGAAGGCAGCCCAAGTTTGCATTATGGCTTCACCATGGCCTTCAGACGCTGAACAAGCCATTTAACCCTTGAGTGGGGATAACAGATCTTAACCCACAAAGTTATTTTAAGAACTCAATAGAGTAATTTATAAAAAATTATCTGAATACGAGCTACTCACTTACATTAACTGAATTAAATAGTTATCCATGTGCAAGCACACTGTGAGGACTTAGAGGATTTCAGAGCTACTCAAGGGAAAAAACATGACCACGAGATGGCAGGGATATATAATGAGCCTTACTGGGTGGTGGGTGACAGGTTACAGGAGAGGGAAAGTGCTTCAGGGAAGGGGACTGTCCAGAGACGAGAGGATGGGGTCATCACCCAGAGGGAAGAAGGCAAGGAAATCCCCGGGGAGAGAGGAATCGCAGAGGGGCTCACATGTCTAGGGGATGCCGCTCAGCCTCAAAGTGGGGAACCTCTTGGTAAGAAAGTTGCAAGGGGCAGCAGGGGCTTGGGTCTTCTCCAGCCCCCAAGTTTGTTTATCTATGGCTAGCAGATGATGGGGGTAGTTTCACAGGGTATACAAAGCAGGAAGTCAATAAATAGCTAAAAATAGGCTCACTTGGGCTATATTGAAAACAACTGGACATGTAAACATTTGAGTTTGGTGCTGGCAGGATTTGAGCTAATGATCCTAGCTTGTCATGAATGAGTACACACTGTCGGGGCCAATATGCAGGGGCCATCTTTAACTCATTTATAGAACACATGTGGGCGGACCTACGCGTGCACACACAGCCAAGACGCAAATTGTCATCCTAGTAGCCCATACTGGTTATTTTTCATTTGTTACCTGGATTCATTCTCCTCTCTTCTCTGATCTCTTTTGTCCCCCAGGAAGATGACCACACAGTCCCCTAGGCTTCCTTGTTCTCGAGCTTCTGTTTGGCACTATCAGGAGATTATGGTGGAAAAACAGGAAGGTTGGGCTATTGATTCTTTTTGTTTCTCAGTGCCTGGCTGTTTTTGGCAGTAGTTGATTTGTACTGTCAGAGCTCTTGTCCCTGCGATGCCTTCATGACGGCTCCACCCGCCTACCCTTCTCCTGTGACCTAGCAGTGGTTCTAGCATCCTGTCTTTGCCAGTCCCCGAGGACCTCACTCTCCTACACGGATTCTCTAAAATCAGCACATCTCTGCCCACGGTCCCTCACTGAACTCTCCTCTGTTAAACCTTTGAGGGAGCCATTTCAAACCTAGGACTCCTTCTCAAATCGGGTTAATAATGTTTCTGCTGATGAAGGGCAAGCTTCTTACTCTTTAAGCATTATAACTATGTACTATGTATAAAGTTTAAGATTTTTTTTTAATTTTTAATTAGATAGTATATTCACATGGCGCAAAAAATGAATAACTATAGAAGTTAAAAAGTAAAAAAAAAAAGTTCCTTTCCTTCCAACATGGTCCCTCATCTAGCCAGAACCTCCCTCCCTTCCACATATATGTGTCTATTCTTAGATTCTCTGGATCTTTCCAGAGTTATGCATATTCAAGAAGACATAAATTTAGATTTTTATTTTTGCTTATTTTACACAAAAGGTATATTAAATATACTGTTAAGACACATTTTTCCAACTATATAGTTCCCACAAATTTTTATTAACAGATACAGAGCACTCCACTATAAAAATTAGTCATAATTTATTTAGCCACTCCTTATTGGACTTTGAGTGGATTCTAACCACTTGCTATTATGTAAAAATGTTACATAGGGAATAAATTTGAACCTATAGCATTTAGCTTATGTACAAGTGTATCTGTAGAATATATTCACAAAAGTAGAATTGCTAGGTCAGAGGCTATATGCATTTACAATTTGGATAAATATCGCCAAATTGTCCTTCATAAATGTCATACTCACTCACACTCCCTCAACAATGAAGAGTGCTTGCTTCCCTACAGCCCCGCCAAAGTAGGGTGTTCAACTGCTTTCTCCTATAGATCTTTCTGGTACCATCTCAAACTCCCGACGGTGGGGAAGTTTGCCCACAATTATAGAGAGCGAAAGAAAAAGCACCCAAAATGAGAAAGCAAACTGAGCTTTAACACGCTTAATTTAAACATGAGATGTAGAAAAGGGGTTATAAATCACCCTTTTAAATGATCCCCACTACACTGTCTCATTGATTTTCTGCTTAATACTGCATCTTTATTCCCCCAGAGGTCTCATTTTCATACCCTCTGAAGAGGGACAATCAGTGAGGCAGAATTTTTTTGAGTGCCTTTTTCTTTTCTGGTAAGTGGCCAAACTCAAAGGAACCTAAACAAAATTATTAGTCCGTGGTGAAACATGCAACATTTCCTTTCCTTGCTTATCTCTCCAGGAGATTGGTCACAAAAGCTTCATTTCTCTAGCTCAGAGCAGAAATATCTGGCTGGTAGTACTGGTGGTCCCATGAGAATTGTTGCAAGGCAAGAACAGAGAAAGAATAATTCCTTCCCTCTTCTAATGTGTTCATTAGTTAACCTTTTGGATGGGATTAAAATGTTAGTGAAACATATTGAATTTGTCCCTACCCTGATTTCTTTGCTGGCCAGCATTAATATAGCAAACTATTAAAAATATTTTCGTTACTAGAAGGCAGAAGTGTGCTGGTAAATGTTGAAAACCTACTCTCCAGAAAAAAAAGTGCCCACATTTAAGTACTTGTCAGTTTCCGTGGTATAAATATTCCCTCGATGATCAGTGTTAAGCTACCAATGTGAGGTCACTAAATGCAGAACTGGGAAGAGATACACAGCAGCACCCCATTACAGAAGTTTCCATTAGACAGTATTTTCCTCATGCAGACACAAAAGATGTACCCAACGTGAAGGGCATACATAATACCAAATTATAGTACAGTAATTACGGGCTTAGGTGTTCTAAGTATCTCTTATCTTTGTTCTTAGTATAATTTATTCAATTCTGTTTCTATTTAATTTTTAAGTGTGTATTTAATTACCAGCTTGTGAAATTCCTGAAAATTTGTCAGATGCCTCTGGTAAGCCTGTTTAAGCAGCCTTCCGCACACTGCTGAAAGGGGAATGGTACAGACACACAGAGAAGCAAACTACTGGAAAAGGATTCATTTATCTGTGGACCTCCCAATAAGTGTAATCATCATCATAACTGTGGGAAAGACAGTTGCCTATCCAAATCTGATTTTCCTTTCTTTTTTAACCACAGAATTCTGATTTTAGGTTTGATAATGCATCCAGCAAAAATACATTTTACATCTTACCTTAGAGAAAAGGGAAGGCATGTGACTGGGACAATGATATTTGAGCAAAAGCTGTTCTCTGGGACTCTGGAAAAGTTTCATTAAAATGGCAGGTATTCAGCTGGCCTTCACCATTTTGCATGTTCTATTTTCCTTTTCTATTTGTATGTGATAGGTAGGATGTGGCAGCCATATTGTGAGCATGAGGTGTTCTGAGGATATAACCTTCTGCTAAGAACAGCAAAGCAGGGTGCCTGGGTGGCTCAGTTGGTTAAGCGACTGCCTTCGGCTCAGGTCATGATCCCGGAGTCCCGGGATCGAGTCCCACATCGGGCTCCCTGCTCGGCGGGGAGTCTGCTTCTCCCTCTAACCCTACCCCCTCTTGCTCTCTCTCTCTCACTCTCTCTCTCTCTAAAATAAATAAATAAAATCTTTAAAAAAAAAAAAAAGAACAGCAAAGCATAAAATAAAAGTATTCTAAGATATTGATAATACAAAAAAGTCAATATGCCAGGCCTGAACAGCCTATCTCTGGACTCCATCGTGCATGAGAGAAAAGTTCATGTATTTTTAAGCCACTTATTTTTAGGTCTTTGTAACTCACAAATAGCACTTCTAAATGAGTGCCTACTATGTGCTAGATACATAGAAGAAAGGTAACACCTTTTTGTGCAGATTAGACATACCTAGGTTGTGATTTTTATAGCCTCGTTTGTCCTAGGAAGGATTGATTTATAAATGTTCATACCCTCCCTTCAGCAGAAAATAGTTATTCTAAGAGTTAGGGTTACCCCTTCATGTTACAAAGGGTACTAACTCCATTTAAGGAGTAACAACTCATTGAAACTGGCTCCTGGGAGGAACATTTGATAATCAGTTAGAAGAATGAAGCCTTTGGCATGCTTGTCAATCATATCTATTGTTGCAGCCTGTGAAGGAGGGTAATCAATTCTGAATGGTATCTCTTAAGGAGAAAACCTACTTTTATTGTAATAAGGCTTTTCCTTAATTATAACTTGTGGGAAAACATCTTAACTTTTCTTTTCTGAAATACTAAGAGGGCTCTTTTTGGATTGTTCAAGCTATAGTCCATCTTTTATTTTTTAATTCTAAAATTAAAGTTGAAGTGTTTTTGTTTTTGCTTGGTTTGGTTTTTCAAGTCCTCAGGATGGGGCCCCTGATCGTTATCGGTGCCTAACAACCTTCACCAAATTATTCTTGACATCTTCACCTTCACTCAGCACCATCTCTCTGTCTTATAGCAGTGATGAAAGTATCCTGAACAGAGTCAATTTCTGCAAAAGATGTAGGGACATGTTCCAAGACTTACACTCCTTTTTTTGGGGGGGGTGGAGGGACTACCATGACATATTTTTTGAAGATAATCTTTCCTAAATTACCTCCGTTTATTACTCAGTGTATTAAAATTAAAGGGAAAAAATCTGGGAATTAATTGCACATTTTCTCCTTTATATTTTCCCCCCTCACTGAACTGTAAGAATTCTCAGGAAATAAGTAAATACCCGTGTACACACACGAGGATTTAGGTAATTGGTTTTGTTGCTGATGATAAAAATTTGCAAGTTCTAGGTATGTATAAGTTAACTACTTTTTTAAATGAACTGGTATACACAGACAATGGAATATTACTCAGCCAAAGAAAAGAATGAAATCTTGCCATTTGTAATGACATGGGTGGAGCTAGAGAGTATAATGCTAAGCAAAATAAGTCAGTCAGAGAAAGACAAATACCACATGGTTTCACTCCTATGTGGAATTTAAGAAACAAAACAAATGAACAAAGAAAAAGAAGAGAGAAACCACAAAACAGATTCTAAACTATAGAGAACAAACTGATGACTACCAGAGGGGAGTTGGGTGGGGGGATGGGTGAAGCAGGTGATGCGGATTGAGAGCATACTTATGATGAGCACTGAGAAATGTATAGAATAGCTGAATCACCATATTGCACACCTGAAGCTAATATAAACACTATTAACTATACTGAGCTTAAAAGAAAATAAAAATAAATAAGTAAATAAAGTGCACTGATACATTTCTGGTGCCCATTTGCAAGCAGAAAGTCTGGAGGGTGGGAGAGAGCTCCATGGGGTCCAAGGCTGTGCCTTTCCTATTTGCCTGTGTCTTTACAAAATGCCTTATCCTAAGCCTGAACTAAAAAAAATCGCTGATGGATAAGGAATGGTGAGTCTTTACTCCGGGCACCGTGCTGAGCAGTTGACAGACGTGATTTCACTCCGACCTCACAATAAACCTAAGAGGTGGTCACTGTTATTATCCTTATTTCACAGATGAGGAAACAAACACTCCGTCTCAGCTCCCGAAGGGCAAAACCTAACCTCGATCAGCTTTGTCTGCCTCCAAGTCTTTGAACTTGAACCTCGGTGCCACAACGTGAACACAAGCAGATATTCAATGCGTGCATGAGGATCTCATCGTGGAGCTATCAGCCTGCAGTACACACATCCCTTTCAAAGTACTCTGGCTCAAAAATATTTCCCCTGCTTGGTCCATCGATTACACCTGACCTTAGCTTATCAGACCTCACACAGCCCTGGGGGACACCTTTACCCTAAGAGTGAATTACTTTAATCTGACGGCTTCCTACCTGCAAGAGAGAAGCTCTTTGAGGCACTAGCTCTTTTGATCTTAGGGAAAGGAAGAAAGTGAGTGAAGAATGGAACAATTTAGAGTAGGCCTGTGTGGAACCTTGAGATAGCCCAGAGGCAAAGAGGGATACAGTAGAGAAAGTGAGAAGGCCTCCAATGGGTATTCATCTTACTTTGTAAACGTGCCCGGGGTCCTTGGGGCTGAAACAGATGCACTGCCACTGCTGGGCACAGCTGGTCTCCAGCAATAGATTGCTACTATTTGTTCTGGGCCTTGAGGCAAAGTTTTCAGATAATTAAAATGTAATAATAACACCACAGATACTAAACGAAAAACAATGCCGAAGATCATCCTTTGGCGTGGATTCAAGAAACCCTTTCAGATCTTGCTTGTAAACCGGAGTCGCCATTCCAAAAATCCATAAAATTATTCTCATTACGTAGGCTTTTGGGTGTTTGGAGATCTTCAGAACTGCACAACACACGGACAGTAAAGAGTCTCTGAGGCCGGTGCACACCGGCAGCCTTGCTCACTGGCCTCCTCGGGCAGGAGCAAAGCCTAGCGCCGGGGCACACCGGTGGTTTCCCGGATGCTGCACCACTTTCCTATGGCCTCCATAACTCACTACCACAAACAGGCTGGCTTAAAAACGACACAAATTTATCATCAGTTCTGTAAGTCAGAAGTCTGACACACACTATTCAGGTCTCACTGAGCTAAAATCAAAATACTGACAGGGCTGCTTTCTTTCATGGAAGCTCTAGACGGAAATCCATCTGCTTACCTCTTCCAGCTTCTAGAGGTGCCCACGTTCTGTGGCTCATGGCCCCCCTTCCACTATCTTCAAAGACCATAACACTGCATCTCTCCAACCTTTCTTCTGTCCTCACATCTCTGACGATGGTTGAGAAATGTTCTCGGCTCCTAACGGCACGTGATTAAATGGGGCCCACCTGGATAACCTCCTCACATTAAGGCAGTTAACATCACACCTGCAAAGGTCTCTTTTTACCATGTAAGGCGACATATTCATGGGCTCCATAGATTAGGACATTGGCATCTTTGGGGGCCAAACTGGAACTATCCTGACTAGCACTGCTGGGGGCAAGCAGGAAGGTCACTGCAGAGAGAGCCTGGCAGGGCCTCATCTCAGGAAGACTCAAAGATTAACCCTCTCAGAGCAAACTCAGTGATAGCAGGTTCAAAAACAATGAACACTGGCCAATAGACTCTAGCTGTGAGCAGATTTTACAGCACTGAGAGGAAGAAAAATGGACAAACTGGATTTGCTGCTTCAACATGAAATTTTCCAATAGACATTGAAAACAGTCCTGATTTGAGGGGAGGGGTATATTCACACAAGCCATCAAGTCCATTCCAAATCCATTCCAGAATTAGAATGAGACATCACCTTTACTGTCCAAAGCTGTAGTCTCCTCTACAAAGTTTCTGGCCAATGAATGATATCCAAGCATAGCAGGGGATGGTAACTCACTGCTCATTTGAATTTTGCACAGTTGTAACTGTTTGAAGGTTCTTCCCACCACTATGCTGAAATAAGCCCATCTGTCATGTTCACATATGGCTCTCAGTTCTCCTTTTTGGAACCACACAAGCAAAAATTTAATTCAGCTCCTACTTGCTAGCTGATTTTTGAGGGGGCATACAGAGCCATTCTAGACCACCACACAGATTAAAGAAACCAATAAAGTTTTCCTATTTTCAATTAGAGTCAAGAAAACAAAAAATAATAATAATTTAGCTTATGGAAAAGGAATCACTTGTAAGAACAATTAAGAGAGATATGACATAATAGATGCATTAAATTGTTTTTAATCTGTTATAATCTCCTTATTCAGATTTGTTACAAGGGAAAACAATTCCACAATACACTTTCAGCCAGACAGATTAAACTTGAATTTTCCAAAATATTAAAAATCACCTCAATCTTTCACTTTCTTTATGAAATATACATAATTTAAAATTATACTACTTTGCTTTATTTTTTTAACTCACCTTAAAATCATCTAAATAACACTGTCTATGTTTTCTCTTAAGATATAATTTTACTGGGGTGCCTCAGTGGCTCCATCGGTCAAGTATCCAACTCTTTTGATTTCAGTTCAGGTCATGATCTCAGGATTGTGAGATCGAGCTCCACATCAGGCTCCGTGCTGGGTGTGGAGTCTGCTTAAGATTCTCTCTCTCCCTCTCCCTCTATCCCCCCTCTAAAAAAAAAAAAAAAAAGACATAATTTTACTCTATCAACAAAAGAAAGAACTTTAAGATTGAAATTCTAAAGCAATAGAAGAGGTAAGGGTCAGCAATTTCAAGGCAGGTATTCAACAGATGTTTCTGTATTCAGACATACTATTCTTGAAAAGCAATTAAGCAAAGAGTTTTCTAGTGTAGCTCTCATTTTTTGGTCATGCTTTTCTTCCTGTATTTCAAAAACACTTTAAATCAGCATTAGTAAATATATATTAAAGCTAAAAAATTTACTCAGCTGGCTTTTCTGCTTTAAAATTTAAAAAGAAACATTCTTTCTGATTCTTAAAGTTTACTGGTTTATAAGCCATCAAGTAAACAAATTGAATCCATCAAAAGACCATTTATTAGTGTTTAAAAAAATAATACTGAAAAAGAGGAAGTTAGGAGGAGAGATTTTTAAATGAGGAGATGATCTTAATCACAGAAATGTCAACTTTTTGAAATGATGAAAAGCAACATGTTCAGAAAGGGAGCATTTGATTGACAGATGAGAATCTGAACAAAAGCTTTGAGAGTTTGATCCTAGTCTTTTGTGAAGTTTTTGAATTATAAAAATAGTGAATATACCATGTTGTTCTGAGGCATTTCTGCAGTTGAAGTGTTATTTGGTTCAATTTTGTTTTCTGTTTTTGTTAAATATAATTGCTGTTAAAATGTCCTATAAATGTGATGGTCTATGGTTTAATCTAAAATTTAACTTTAAAGTGGAATAAAAGGCAAATGAAATCCGTATTTGCCATTAGACTCTGATTCTGCCTAGATGAATCTACAGCTGAAAAAATTCTAAATACAATATAGTTTAACTGAATGCTCTTTAACTAGTATTGTTGGATAGTTATTATAACTATTATAATAACTATACTTATTTATTATCACTATTATTATAACTATCCAACAATAATTAGTTAAAGAGCATTCAGTTAAACTATATTGTATTTAGAATTATTATAATGTAAATAATACCAAAATTACTTGTATCATAGTGGGTCTATTACTTTTTTAAAAAAATTAAAACCCTTTATTTATGAATATGTACTTTTGTGAGACATTTGTGGCTTAAGTTGAGCTTCCTGAAAAATGGATTCTGAGATGGATATTTGGTGTCAAGTTTATTACAGAATGAATGCTCTCAGGAATACTTCTAAGGATTAAGGGCAGAGAATGGAGCAGAAGAACAATTTGAACTGTGATGTATTTGTGTAAGTTTTCTCAAATTGAGGTAAAGGATCCAGGTCTTATTACCCTTTCTGCATTGACCAGCCTGCTGGATGTGAGCTGCAGACAGGGGAGGGGATGTGCAAGGCAGCTTCCTTCAAAGGAAGAGCAATTCCCCAAATATGATGCAACTGGGAGCTCTAATCACCCAACGCTCCCAGCAGTTGAGAAATGAGTACCTCCGTCTTGAAGGTGGTGGATACACTAGAGTAGGTGCAAGAATTCTCAAACTAAAAAAAAAAAAAAAAAAAAAGTCTTCCAGTATATCACTGGCATTTATGACTATGATATCATTAATACTGAAATTGAAACCTGAAAATAACATATGTCATCATCAAGCCCAATGGTCTCAAAGCACTAAAGATGGAACAGTACAGATGTACTCCACAAACCAAACAATTTTAAAAGACATTGGACTGAGGCCGTTCAGCTAAATTTCAACTCATATATGCATAGTCTACATATTCCTACTCCATATTCTCATTTGGATGCCTAAATGGCATATTAAAATAAAAAGCCACATTTGACTTTCCCCTGCATAAGTGTGCTCTCCTCTCAAGATACCCTTTACTCCAGCAAGTGGTACCGTCGTTCTTCCAGTCACTCAAATTAAAATCATCGAATTCATTATACTTCACTCCCTGTTGTGCATCCAATCCATTAGTACATCATGTAGGCTCTTCCTACAAAACATAAGTAGAGTCAGACCACTAACACAGTTACTCCCTTGGCATAAACCAGTATCTCCACTTGACTACTGTAGCTGCCTCTGAAGAGGTCTCTCCACTTCCTCCTTGCCTTATAATCTATTTTCCACACATCAGACAGAGTTATTCTTTTACAACTAAGAAAGATCATGTCACTCCTTTGCTCAAAATAGTCCAAAGACTTCATATCTCCCTCACAGTGCCACTTACTATCTATCTAAACCACATACCAATTTCCCCTCCTTCCTCCTGCTCTGGCTACACCAGTCTTGCTATTCCCCGAACACACCCACCAAACTCGCGTCCTACCCCAGTGGCCTTTTCACTTTGCTCTGCCTTGAACTCTGGGCAGAGTGTTAGATATCTGCATGGATGGTTTCCTCACTTATGTGGTTCACTGGTGATCTTTTCACCGCTTTTGTGATCCTGAAATTAAACTTTGTTCTAATATGGCTGTTAATATTGACGGCAGCTCACTTTGTCTAAATACTTAGCACATAAGCATCCAGCATAGCAGGGAGAGAGAAAAGTTAAAGATGATGATGGAGAAAGTAAATTTTGCAGTTTTGCTTAATAAAATAATACATTATATGTTAAAAAAAAAAGAAGATAGTAGGAAGGGAAAAATGAAGGGGGGGAATCGGAGGGGGAGATGAACCATGAGAGAC
Organism: Leptonychotes weddellii; assembly: GCF_054177405.1. Classification (NCBI taxonomy): domain Eukaryota; kingdom Metazoa; phylum Chordata; class Mammalia; order Carnivora; family Phocidae; genus Leptonychotes; species Leptonychotes weddellii. Next base: position 92,962,362 of record NC_138369.1, on the reverse strand, counting down.
TATGGACTCTGAGGAAAAAACTGAGGGTTCTAGAGGGGAGGGGGGTGGGGGGATATGTTAGCCTGGTGATGGATATTAAAGATGGCACGTACTGAACGGAGCACTGGGTGTTATACACAAACAATGAATCATGGAACACTACATCAAAAACTAATGATATAATGTATGGTGATTAACATAACATAATAATAAAAAAAAGAATGTTCTAGCAATTACTGCCATCTGGAGGGGACTGACACAAAGGTGGTGTTTCCACCATCCGGAGGGCATCCACAAATTGCCAGAAGATCACCTGCTGGTGATTACATTCATGGACTTGGATTAGGGGTTGGCCAAATGAATCTCAAGACGTCTAAGTTCATATGATTTTATTAGGATTTTAGAGACCATATTGTTTTACTATTTTATGAATCCCTGAAATATTTAAAGTCATGTTCAGATTTCACTAGACATGGTTTGCCATTAAGATGACTCTTCTTGTAAACAAGGCAAAAAGCAGATTTCTCTTGAAGCATTCATTATGCATATGAGCACTTGATTAGAAATATGGCAACGGGAAATAAATAATCTCTTGAAAGTTCATTACTGAATGATGCTATCATGTTCTAAATAAGCACAGTGTGAATTTCAGACTGGCTCATTAATCATTAGAAGACAACTCTAATCAGTGGAATGTGACTCTAACCTTACTTTAGGGCAATTGTACTTGATTGAAAATAGCAGCCAATTAAGAAAAAAAGTACAAATGATTGGCAAGAAGGAAAAAGAGAACTTTAAGATCTTAGACATAATGACTTCATTGATTGCTAAACATTGAGTTGTTTAAAACTTTCAGTTTGTTATAGCTGCCCTGAATTAATCCTGCACTATGCAGATTAGGGAAGTAATTTCTAAATATAGTACACAGTATTCATTCTCTCCTTCCTTAGTTTAGAACCTCAATTATATGTGGACTACAGAACACTCATGGAATGGATACATTTCCAGCCAGCCACCTTTATGGTTAGATGACAAAATTCTGGATAAGAATTTAAAGTTCTCTTTTTCCTTTCCTTGTAATGATGTGAGATGATAAAGTGCCTGGTGATAAGATCAAGTGAGGCAAATGACAAACGCATTGTGACATAGTAGCATTAGGCTACTATTGATGTTCTGATAATGCCTCTGAAGGAGGATCATCTGCTTGGGGACCACCAAGAACACAGGTAACTGAAACTGCAGTTCAGGGGGTAGTATTTTACATATATATATATATATATATATATATATATATATACATATATCATCTTTGCTTTCCTTAGGGGAAGGGGATATATTTTCTTTTGTTTTTGCTTAAGTAAACAAAAATACGTTTTATATTCCAAGTTGTACTTAACACATGACCAAAGTCAGCCCAACCGTGGTCAGTCAAACCCAGCATAGTTGGTATTAACTAAACCCAAAGCTCATGTCCATTGAAGTTAGCATATGGATTCTGACATTAGCTTACTCCTTGGACTTCTGAGATTCCAGCATTGGTTCCAGGTCCACATGGGCTCTTAGGTCACTACAACTTAGTGCAATTAGTTACAGTAGAGTTTTAATGAGATCAATGTAACAAGGCCAGATACCTTCTCTCTAGTTTATGACTCTGGAATGTACCCTTAGTCACAGCTGGCCATATCACAGATAATGTCACTGAGCACCAGCAATATTTGGAGTGCATAAATTCATCTTCGCTCCTAGAATAGCAAATCAAGGATTATATAACATTTATGCTAACTTAGTAGACTTTGAACACATTTACTACAACCCCAATTAGGCGCCACTGAGCATGATTGACCTGTACCAGATCTTACTGTAGCAGAGACTGGTCTAGAATATTAAGCAGCCTGACTCTAGTTTCCTATGCTCTTTCCCCACCCATAAATGTGAGGCAAACCTTTAGCTCTGGAACTAGATTAGAGTCTACATTTTCTAATTTGCTTAGCATAATTTATACAACCTCTCTAAGATGCAGTTTTCTCACTTCTCATCTATAGAATGAAAATGATTGAATTAATGTATACATTGAATTTAGAATAGTACCTTGCACATGGAACTGATATAATGCTATAAATGTTGAATACAATCATTAAGATTAGCAATAATTATTTTAATAATATGAAAATATTGTATGTGTTACCCATTTTATTTTCTATAGATCAATGCATGATTTAGCATCAAAATTTGTAAAGGAAAATAAATACAAAAACCAAACAAAGTAGGGATGTTTTGATTTAACTCTTTTAGCTATGAAATATCAAGTGGATAAAAAATAATTGAATCCTTTTTTTCATCTCTTAAGTTCTTGGAATATCAAACTTTTAATCAAACCTTTAGCTCACAAAATATCATTTATTATTATGGTACACTGTCTAAAGCTGCACTCAGAGGAAATTTCATAGCTTTAAATACATACATAAACCAAGCAGAAAGAATAAAAATAAACTTGTAGAAATTCAAGAAACTGGAAAACTGCCAAATGCAATATAAGGAAAAATAGGAGAATAATAAAGACAGAATTTAATGACTTAAAAAAATGAAAATGACTTGAAGTAATAACTAAATTAAATAGCTGTTAAATTGAAAAAGTTATAACTTCTACCTAATCCAAATGAGAGGGGAAAAAGAACAAATATAAAAATAAAGAATAAATATGGGGAAACAATCACAGATATTGAGAAAATTAAAATAATCAAAATGTACTGCTTGATCAAACTCCATGAAAACAAATTTTAAAATATAGATAAAATGATTAATTTTCTAGAAAGATATGTATTACTCAAACTGACCTCTACAGTGGGGAGTTGTTTGTTTGTTTAATCGAATAACTATAGAAGAAATTTGTCAAAGAGCTATTTCCTTTAAAAATTTTAGTAAGTGGAGTAGGTTTGTATAAGTAAAACCATTCCGTTACATGGACCCTCCTGGAGTGGAAATTCTGACTAGTCACATGAGGTAACTCTGGATGGGTGTGGGGTCCAGGAAACTGAATTACTATGTCACTGGTCTTCCTGACTCAAGCCTGGCTAAATGATACAGTGAGATCTACACAGAGATTAGCTTTCTTCAGAAACTTTGCTCAATTTCTTTAGTGGTAGGTCCTCAGATTTTTACAGGGATAAAGCTTACTGTGCACTTCAGGATTCCATTTGCCCAGTTTGTTTCCTCTCTCTGTGATTTCCCATCCTCTTTCTGATTTGAAGAAATAAAGTGAAAATTCTCATAAATGATGACTTCTCTCTGCTCTAACTTCCACAATTCTTTTTCCTATTATGAGTTTATTTTTATTCACACATCTTTCTCTCCTTCCTTTTTTTAGCAAAATCTTAATAGGCAAAGGGGGCAAATGCACACGGCTGATCTGTGACATTTATTTATTTATTTATTTATTTATTTATTTATTTATGAGAGGGGGAGTGGCAGAGGGAGAGAGAGAGAATCTTAAACAGGCACCACACCCAGTGCAGAGCCTGACGTTGGGCTCGATCTCACTGCCCTGGGATCATGACCTGAGCCAAAATCAAGACTGAATGCTTAACCAGCTGAGCCACCCAGACCCAAGATCTGTCACCTTTAAAAGAAAGAAATTTTTATCCTTGTTCAGAAGATGTCAGAATGTAAGTACTGAAAGTACAGTATATGTTTCTGAAATAAACAATTTCATGTAAGCATTTTACTGAGATATTTAATACCTACAATTATGTATAAATCTAGCAGTGCAATAGCTTTAAACTATAACAATATAGTCATCATATCTATTTAATGTCAACATAACCAATATCAATATACTTTAGCTTACTACATATTATTGGTGATATTAAAGATTAAAAATATAAAAGGTGACGACTGAAACATGCACATTTATGTAAATGTAGACTATATATCAATGATCTGTTTTAAAAAATGGCTACACTTTCTTACTAAAAAATACATCTCTTTTCCTCATTTTCCACTTACTCTGCTATTTTGACATTCTTAACTCTCCTTTTTATCCCAACCACCAGAAAAAAAAAACAACTAGATGACAGGAATTTTGAAAGATAGTCTTGGTTTCTGTTTAGCTTCCAGCCTGATACTCATAACTATCAAATAGCCAAGCCATCCCTTAAAAATAATTCTAACATTCTCATATTTCATATTATAACAATGTATAATATTTACTTGTAATATCTGATGATTCTCATTTCTATAAAATTTTATACAAAAGACTTAAATATTTTTTTTGTTTTTAAATCTAGCTTCAGAAATATGGCAGTCCCAAAAATCAAAGTGTTATAGTGTTATGGCATTCCCAAAAATCAAATGTTATAATATTAACAAGAAACCAACTTTTAAAATTTTTTCCAACAAGCTAATTTTAAAGATATCATTTACTTTATGAGACAGGGTAGTATTTCTAAATAAATGGTCTTAATTCTTCAATAAGTTGATCATAGATTCACACACAATGTAACTGTGTATGTGTAAAATTCATACATAGTAATCTCAAGGTCTATAGCAAAGTCAAGTGAGCAAGTTTTAAGAGATTTAGTACAGCAATTTTATATTAATTGGATTAATATATTCTGGTTGTGTGTTTCATAAATAAAAAGAAAATGCATTATTATGGTATTGACTTCCTGATACCACAACAGTAAAGCAATTGTTTTTTTAATATAATGGTACAAGGTGATCTCAGACTTAACTCTTGTTTGAATTGTTTTACAGTGAGAATGTATTTCTTTTGTAATGTAATAGGCTTGTAACAAATTTAATTAGAAATAACTTGGTTAATTCAGTGGGACAAATTAAAAAAAAATTATTTAACATTCTTTGATCTTTCCTTTCCTTTCTCATCTCCCATACTGTCACCTTCAAAAGATGTTGACACTTGAATTACTTAGTTCTGCTCTCTTGTGCTGTAGCTTACAAAGACTCTGAATCTAATGATCACTGTCAACTCTAAGTATAGCTTTTCGTCATGGTATGACTTTGGGTGGCAACAGTGAGCAGGGAGACTGTTTTATACCCTGCTCTGTGGCATACGGTAATAATTTAAAAAGTATTTGATAAGTAAGTAATTAAATGAAAAGATAATGAATGTAATAAGCACACTAGGCTTAATAAGATACATATTACTTTATTTACATATATGACATAAAAATAAAGATACCAAAAACTATTACTCGGAGGAGCCCATTTGTGGCAGAATTCTTCCTTTATTTTGTTCACCTTGTTATTTTCAGTCTCTTTGCTAACATCTGACATTTTCTTGACATGTTTCTTATTTTTTTGACTTTGTCATTCAGAAGAGAAAACAGAGCTCAACATCCATCTTTTGAATTGCACAGAGAGTAAAAACACTCTGGGCCAAGACAACAATGCAACGGGATATAAAAATCCTGAAGAAGAATTGGAAGTTAAGAAAGGGAGAAAACTGACAGCAAATGGAGGGAAGAAAACAAACACTCTGGTTGGGAAATTAGAAAATATTGCAAAATTCACCTTCAGAGTAATGTGTCCATTGACTATTTTGGTACTGAAATTGAAACAGCATTTACAAAGCCACTGAGACAATAGATAAAATGTTTCATTTAACTCCAGAGAGCATTTCAGTTGACAAGTGACTTATTTTCTGAGAAAATGTAAACAGGAGGAAAACAGCTTAAACAATCACTATGCCTATAAATTAGTAGCAGTCTTTACTTCTAGACCATAGAAGGAAAAAAACAGAACTTCAGTGGCAATAAGTACTGTATATCTCATTCAATTCCTTAAGTCTCAGAAGAGAAAGCAATGACACACAGCAGTCAAGCTACTTGCCCAAGTTAAGTGAAACTGTATCTACTGACTTCTAGTGAGATGGTCTTCTGAAGATTTATCTGATAGTAGAATTCTTTAAAAGTGACTGGACTTCTAGCTTCAATACCATTATGGTAGAGAAAGGCAAAGGCAGCTATGGAAATCTGCCCATGAAGGAAGTACAGATCAATAGCCTCGGATGGGTGTGGACAGATTTCTGATAATGGTGGCAAAATGAAGTCATATGAATCTTCCCACGGATAAAAGTTATAAAGCTTAGACACATTAAAAAAAAAAAGAAAACTATTTAAAGGTACTAAGGAAGTACATAAGTGCAAACAAAAGCCAAGGGAAATTGTATTCTCAAAAACTTGTCATTACGAAGGTTAAGGAATGCCTGAGTAGGCTCCAAAGACCATCCAGAGAGAAGAGAAAACATTCAGCCTGACCAGCTCTAAAATGGAGAGGAAAGTGCTCAGTATTAGAGTAGCAGCTGAGAACCTAAAAGGCAAATCTGAGAGAAGTGCAGAAGTGCCAAGACCCAATCTTCGCATGCTAAGGTCTGCAGAAATTCCTGACTGATCACTAAACTATAAATGTGCAAAGCAGAGTCCTTGGGTGTCTGGCAAAAAAAGCAGGGAAAGGCCAAGTAGAAATATCATGTTGAAAAGCAGATTTAGGGCGCCTGGGTGGCTCAGCTGGTTAAGCGACTGCCTTCGGCTCAGGTCATGACCCTGGAGTCCCTGGATCGAGTCCCGCATCGGGCTTCCTGCTCGGCAGGGAGTCTGCTTCTCCCTCTGACCCTCCCCTCTCTCATGTGCTCTCTCTCATTCTCTCTCTCTCAAATAAATAAATAAAACCTTTAAAAAAAAAAAAAAGAAAAGCAGATTTAGCAGGTGAGATTTGTGACTTTGCCGCTTTTTTAACCAAGTGCATTCTCTGACTCACATGCCAATCAGCCTTGCTGATTTGAAACATCAAAGAAGAGAGCCCGATACTGGCAGAGCATCTGGAAATTTGAGCCTTCAGAAGCAGAGTAGTCATGATCTGTGAGCCTAGAAGTGTGAAATACATTTTTCCTGACTCGTCAGCTTATCGCCATGCCATCATAGTGAACACCTTCAGGGAATCAGGCTAAAAAAAGAAGGAGCAGCTGGTTGCTGTGAGGAATAAGCAGGGTTATCAGCTGCTGCATTCCACTGGCAAGAGGGAAATTACAGTTTGTATCGAAGAAAATTAACTGACTGCTGTAACAACAGCAAATCCCCAGAGGAACACAACAGAATCCAGAGTTGCCACCACATACTACCTACAATGTCCAGTTTTCACTTAATATTACTGTTTATGCAAAGAAAGAGTAAAGTGTAATCTATAATCTTACAAAAATAAACAACACAAGTCAAGTGGGACCTTACTTCCAGTTGGTCAGATGATGGCTCTGTCAGACAGATACTTCAGAGCAGCTATTATGTGTTCAAAAAATTAAGAAAAAATATTTGAAAATAATCAAGAAAATAATGGTCTAAAAGAGTGAATGGAAATGAAAATATATGAAAATAGAAATTCTATAATATAAACATTGAAATGAAAAATTCATTAGATGGGATCAACATCGGATTGAAAGTAGTAGAAGAAATAACTTGTGAAATTTATAAGAAGATCAAAAGAAATTGTTCCATCTCAAGAACAGAAGGAGACAAAGTACTGAAGAAAAATAAATAAGTAAATAGGAAAATACCCTTCTGGGATAATACCAAGCAGCCTAATACACATGCAATTAAAGTTCCAGAAGGAGAGGGGAGAGAGACAGGCACAGAAAAATATTCGAAGAAATGATGGCTAAACTTCACAGACTGGTAGACAATCTTAACTTTCAGATCCAAGAATCTCAACAAATCAAAACAAATGCTACACATACACACAAAGGATAAATATAAAGAAAATCACACTGGAGTCAAACTGCTGAAAACTAAAAAATAAAGAAAATAAATCTTGACAAACACGTGCAGAAAAGTGACACAAAACATATACAAGAACAATGATACAATTAGTAGCTTTTTGTCATAATGAAAGGAGTCCGGAACCATATTCAAAGTGCTGAAGAATCTTTTCCCAGAAAAATTATCCTTAAAAAACAAAGGAAATACGGGTGCCTGGGTGGCTCAGTTGGTTAAGCGACTGCCTTCGGCTCAGGTCATGATCCTGGAGTCCCTGGATCGAGTCCCGCATCGGGCTTCCTGCTCAACAGGGAGTCTGCTTCTCCCTCTGACCCTCCCCCCTCTCATGAGCTCTCTCTCTCTCAAATAAATAAATAAAATCTTTAAAAAAAAAAAAAGGAAATACAAATATTTTCAGATAAACTAACCATGAGGAAATTCATCTCCAACTGATCTAATCTTAAAAAAAAAAAAAATTCTTCAGGTTAAAGGAGTTGTTCTCCGACTGTAAGGGAATAGTTACAAATAAATATAAAATGATATCTAGAAAAGCCCCCAAGATGTGTAAATTAAACAAGTCACCCTGCACAACCTATGGGTCAAACAAGAAATCACAAAAGAAGTTAGAAATTAATTTGAACTAAATGATACAGAAAACGTTACCGGAGTTGGGTTTTTAGGCCTCACAATGATGAAACCAGTGCCAAAAGTCGAAGGTACTGGCAAGGCTTTACCTTTCTCCGGGCTTTAGCTCCAACTGAAGGCAGACGCGGCACTAACATAGTTACAAAGGGGAGGTCCTGCGTACGTATAGAGAGAAATCTCCCGCCCACGTTCCCACTCGGGTCTAATACGTTAATGAGGGAAAGGGGGAAAAAACTGCTTCGTCCTGATTGGTTGGAAGGGCCTCGTTCCGATTGGTCTATATTGGCAGGCCATTCAGGCAGCTCGTTGGTGCTTGCTTTTTGGACCCGGAGTCCTCTGTTTGAAGTCCGGTTTGTATACGGTGCTACGTTCTGGTTCTGCTTTGCAGGAGCAGCGGTGTAACAATAACATCCAACGGAAAGTGCCCCGGTGCATAATGTTTTTCACTTGGGGCTTGTTCCGATGGTCCCTTAACTGTCTCAAAAACAGCAAAATCAAATGTGTGGAATTCAGCTGAAACAGAAAAAACAATAGCTTTATATGTTTCTATTACAAAAGAAAAAGGTCTAGCACCAAAAATCTAAGTGTCCGCCTTAGGAGGATAAGAAATGAAGAATAAAATTAAGCAGGAGGAAAGAAAGAAGGAAGGAAGGGAGGGAGGGAAGAAGGAATGTTGGTTATAATTGCTTTAAAATCCAATGTCTGGTTCATCTCGGAGGTTCCATCTGTTGATTTGTTGATTATTTTCCCTTGAGGATTTCTCATGGTGTCCTGGTTCTTTGTATGTTGAATATTTTTGGATTGTATCCTGGACATTTTGAATATTATGTTATGAGACATGAGACACAGTCCTGTAACAATGCACTAGAGAATTTTGATTGGTGGTGGTGGTGGTTGTGGTGGTTTCAGAAGGCAGTTTACCTAGTTAAGTTGAAACTTGAAATTCTACCTTAACTTCCATGGGTAGATTCCAACATCAGCTGAGCTTTCAAAGTCTATGCTGTGTTGCTTTTGGTCTGTCCTACAGACGCACAGCTCCTCAGACTCCATATACTCTCAGACTTCAAGGGCTCCCTTTTCCTATTCCTCTGGCTTGAATATTGTCTTGTTTGGTTTTGCATATTGCTGTTTTGTTTTGGTTGGTTTTGCTTTTGGAGTTTTAGCTACTTACGCGGCCACAGTTATGCGCAACTGGGGCTGCCCTTGGAGCAAGGGCTCCTTTTCCTGTTCCTCCGACTAGAAAGACCGAGTTTCTCTCTCTGAAATTTGCTCCCTGTACCAAATGCACAGTTGCACACTGAAGCTCCCCTTGCTCATGGCACAAAGATAAAAGAGGGGGAAATAATCAGGAAACTCACCCTATAAGGGTCATTTTTCAAGTTTGGTCTTTCACCCTCCAGTGATTTGCTGTTGTTCATTTTCAGAGTTCTCAGGTAGTTGTTAGTTTTTGGCATTTTTGTCCAAAGTGTTTGGCTGTAATCAGTGAGAAAGGGAAACTATAGCGAGTTTACTTGGTTTTGATCAGCCCCCAAAAATAAGGGTGATTTTTCAAATTGTCTGTGATAAGCACAAGCATTACTTATATATTTAGCAATGAACATAAAACCATACAAATAGTCTGTGCATTAAATTTTCTAAAGCTGTTTAGAATAAAAGTTGTTTTACAGAATTTCAGCCCAGCCTAATTGAAAGAAATGGAATACAATCCCTCCTGTGTATGTTGTTGTTTATATGTATTTGGCTCCTTATTAGAACATATGCTTATTGCCAGAAATTGTATCTTCATCATCTTTGCTTCTGTCTGCCATGTTTAGCACTGCATATAACCCATAGTAAATGTTAAATTGCCCTGAATTCGATTATCTGTTATTAGAAAGGGACTCTGTATATGGGCACCTGGGTGACTCAGTTGGTTAAGCAGTGGACTCTTGGTTTCAGCTCAGGTCATGATCTCAGGCTCATGCTCAGTGTGGAGTCTGCAAGAGATTCTCTCTCTCTCTCTTCCTCTGTCCCTCCCTCCCAGCTCATGCATGCTCGCTCTCTCTCTCAAATAAATAAATAAATCTTAAGAAAAGAAAGGAAAGAGAAGGAAAGGAAAGGAAAGGAAAGGAAAGGAAAGGAAAGGGAAAAGGAAAGAAAGGGACTCTTTCTGAAACCCTCTCTGACTATCTGATGTAATAGCTGAACATGTGATTTTTTCTACATTCTTCCACCCCTACCCTTCACTATTTAATTCAAAATCCTATAGTTAAAGAGGAACTGAGTTGAAAACAAGACTCTAAATATCGAATAATAGCAGTAGCTTTAAGAGGAAGAATTAATTCTGTCAGTAGTATGTCAAATGGAATTTAAAATATTATTTTTGCAAGAAAGTAGCAGTATTCATATTGTCACTGACCCTTCTAAAGAACCTTTCCAAAGGCAAGAGATTATGTCTAGACCTTGAGAAAACAAATGATCAATGTCTATAGACATACGAAATTAAAGATATTGATCACTGGGGATAAATTTTAATGTATGGAAAGACTGATGCAGTGATACCTGCATGTAATTAGTCCTAGATCACATACTTGACTCATTTTGAGAAAGTACTTATTTGATGGAAAATAATTCTAAAAATAATTAGCAAAAATGTATGAAAAGATGAATTTTATTATTTGGTTCTTGTGTTTTGGTTTTATTCATATGAAAAGCACAGTAATTAATAAATCAGGTTCTGGACTCAGAAAATTGAGTTAGTCATAAGAGTTGCTAGTATTACATAATAATGAGAGCAGTCACCATCCTACTGCTATCATTCACGGTTTTAGTAAAATCAGGTTTTCACTAATATTATACAATTAATATTGAAATTATAAATAATTTTTTAAAAGAGTATAATGATCCCAAGTTCCATCATCCTAACACAACTATGAACATTTTGAATTTTCTTGAAATCATTTCTTTTCTGGGCATCTGTTTCTCATTTAACCTTAATGGGTCTACACAATTTACACCACACTTTCCTTTTTATCTAAGCCTTACCATGATGCCATATTGTCTTCATAATGTTAATTTTAATTGGTACCTAACATGCTGAGAAGAAATGGCAGCATGGTTATTGCAAATAATTTTTTGGTGGGTAACTAGACTCTCCGCAGTTTTTACTCAATTAAATAATACTATTATAAAAATTGTATCTATGTTGATTTTCCATTTTTAAAAATAATTTTCTTAGTGGGAATTTTCAGAAGTAAATTGATGTTTTAAAATTAAAATTCTTTTTTATATTTTTGAAAAATATTATTTAATTACTCTTCCAAAATGTTGCCTTTTGTTAACAATGAATAAAATTACTTTCTTTACTATACTTTTTAAATCATTTATTATTATCTTTTTGAGGGTGATTAATTTAATAAAGAGTAAATGGCATGTTGTGCATTTCTTTGATTACTAATTAGGGTTAAATTTTTTCATGTTCTTATTGTATTGTCTTTTGAAGATTGTTTTCTTTGCCCTTTGTTCCTAGAAATGAGCTTCTTATAGATCTCTCTGATGCTAAGCAACAAAGAAGTATTTGTAATCATTTTTTAATAATCAAGAGAACAATTTTTTAAAGCCCTTGTAATCTTATTTTCAGGTATCCTACTTTTTGCACATAGAAACCAGTATTTTTTTTTTTTAAGATTTTATTTATTTATTTGAGAGAGAGAATGAGAGAGAGAGCACATGAGAGGGGGAGGGTCAGAGGGAGAAGCAGACTCCCCGCCGAGCAGGGAGCCCGATGCGGGACTCGATCCAGGGACTCCAGGATCATGACCTGAGCCGAAGGTAGTCGCCTAACCAACTGAGCCACCCAGGCACCCTGAAACCAGTATTTTTTTTAAGTCTAGTTACTGAACATAACTGAACATAGAGACTCGACTCTTTATACTCACTATCTCATTTAATTCTTTTTGTCAGTCCTGTGAAGTAGGGACTATCATTTATTATATTATAACATAATATATTATAATATTATATATTATTTATTGCCACCTTCAAGGTGACTAGAGAGAAGTTTAAAGAGACTAAGTTACCAAAGGTCATACATCCGGTTACTGCTGAAGTCAAAACTAGACCCACACCCCCACGTACTTTAACCACGACAAACCACCAAATACGGGATATGTTTATAAAAACAACCTGTCACACAAAGGCTGTCAGAGAATCATCTGATTCATACTGTCTCAATTCTGAGCTTTAGCTTTAGCCTTGTGACCAGAAAATACCCAGAGAGTGGTATAAAGTTTACCTCTCAAAATGACTAAAGAGCTGGAATTGTAGAGGTATTTTCCTCATGATCTGTGTGAATTGACAAAGGAGACCATGATGGAGTAAGACCTGGGCCTTCCACTACTCCTCAGTCTTCCATTAACCCACTGCGTGACCACCGGAAGTTATTGAAGTTCTCAAAATCACAATGCCTTCCTCTTTAAAAACAGCATTTACAAAGCTTTCCTTGGATTAAATGAGATTGTATGTGTAAGGAACCAGACAGAATGCTGAGTACATAACAGGTGTTCAATAGATAGTTGCTATTTTTTGTGCTTTGTTTCCAAGACTTGATTTGGATGTGCAGTGTGTCCAATGGCTCCAAATGATTTGCTCAGACTCCATCATTCTTGAGAGTTACTAAACCACTTAATTCTTGCCAAGACTTTAATTGGAAGAAAATAATCCATTTTAGAACTTCTAACAAGTATGTGTACATTGGAAACTCTCCAGTGTAAACTAACTGACTCAGTGCATCGCTTAACAATTTCATGTCCTCAAAAATCTCTGTACCTTGACTGTTCATTGTGTAAATTCTTGCAATAGGCTTAAATAATTGATTGAGGGAAAGAATAAAGAACCTTATACCGTTAACAAGATTCTGACTCCCACAAGCCTAATTATCTCCCTGAAAAGTACTCTTCTGTACTCTGTCTCCTGTCTCTCAAAACATTTAGCCACGGTCTTGATTTTTGTTTCTGCTCATTACCAATAGGTTTTATCTTCAAAGCAGGTATGAATAGTGGATTATTACTTTTTAATCCAACACTGACAAGGCATCATTATATCAGTACTTGTTTGGAAGCAGTTTGTTTTGTGGAGTCCTTTTATTTAATTGTTCCTGATTCATGATTTAGTTTAAGGAGATTCTCAATGAAACATGTCCTCTTTGCTCATATTCTATTGCTTTCTGTAGGTGGACTGTGAGCCATTTGGTCTTTTTCACATAATTACAATCTTTCTCTTGGAAAACTAGAATTATTGTATTTATTACCTTCAAGAACAGTGTAATTTCCAAAAAAGGTCACACTTAGGGCCTGGAGTGACTTTATCTCATTTCCTTCATTCACTAAAGTTGGTGGAAAGAATATTTGGGGTCTGCAGAGAATAAATAGGTTAAATAGATATTCAAGGCCGACTAAGAATGACACAAAGATTTCATTATTTTAAACTGCTTTGCATTGTAATTATTGTCTTTGGGCTTTAACAGTCCAATGCTCACCTAATTAAAATGGCAGTGCTAATTCTTATTCGGGCTGTATGGTATTTCTATTCGTACTGTGATGGATAAATCATTTGGAGGACATAAACCTTAACAACCTTTAACAAGACCTCACACTGTAATCTGTCAGAATTATTCCCCGAATACGGTTCTTTGTTCTTCTGCTGCTGAACCTTTATATAGCCATGAAATATTAATAATTCCTAAGAGAGTTGGCTGGATTTTATTATATTTTAGAAGGAACAACTATTTCTCAGAGAGCCCAAGATTTGAATTGGATAGTCTATCCAAGGACCTCAACCTCAAAGACTTCTCTAGAAGTAGAATGATCCAGAAAAGTCATTTTGGATAGGCTTTGAAAATTTCATCTTTTCTCAAGAAACTACACTGATGCCAATGACATACGGTTGGAATGTTCCTTTCTTGACTGCCATATATTAAACATGTGACTTCCCTGAATTTACTTACTTATCACCTCACAAAACACACATGACTCTTTTCTTGACCATGGTATGATTAAATGTCATCCAGCACATCTAAGCATAATATTTTGCACATAGCAGTCTAGCTACTGTGCACCAGAGTTGACAGGGGTAAGCCTTGCCATTTCCATCTGTTATAGTGCTGAGTTCACTTTTTGTGTATAGACTTCACATTTGGTTTTATCTCATCTGTCTATTTCTGTTCTTGATTTGATTCTGACCAGAGCCATGCAAGCGTAAGAACTTACATTAGTCTACATCTATGCGTGCCATGGTCATTGGAGACTCCGCTTTATACTCTCTAACTGTAGGGTTTTAAAGTTTCACAAACATTTAGAAGAAATTTTAGAAGAAAATTTACGTGCTAGGTGGTACTTTAATTGCAATTCTCTCTCTTTTCAGAAGTTCCTTAATTTCTAAAATGACTCTTTAGCTGCTTGACTATTTACTATTCACTCAGTGTGTATTTTAAACGTGGATGTAGGACAAATATTTATATTACTCTGCTCTCTTCTTTCCTTCCATGTGATTTTTGAGATTTCTTTCTGATGGTAGGGTTATGAGAAAACATCCTCCATAAAAATTCAATCTCAATCTAAAATCTAAATATGTGTATATACTCAAATGTGCATGCATATTAGTTTTGGTCACTCCGTAGAAGGAGATGGACTTACACCCAATATTTGGTTTAAGTGTTGAGACTGCTGATGCCACACACATCAAGAGAGTAGGAACATGTTTGCTATATAATGAGATTTTTGGAGAGAGCAGGCTGCCTCCCAAGCAAGTCCAAAAGTGACTTCAGAGAGGGAGACTAGCTGGGGGGTCCTGTGCTGTTTAGAGCTGGGGCTGCAGCGAGAAGACCTGTGTGTGGCTTGAACCCCCTACCTGAGCAGGAGGGAGTACCAGCCTTTCTTATAGGCTTGCCCAGATGAAGGGCAAAGTGGGGGAAAGGAGCAGAGAGGCTTAAAAGCCGTCAGTAGGCAAATATCAAAAAATGGAGTCGGACTCTTTACACAATACTACACCCGCATAAACAGCACAGATTTGAATACACCTACCTACACATGTTGCCTCCCTTATCAAATCTTCCGACAGGATTTTGGTGCCTTGCAAGGATGTAGGTTTCTGTGTCACTCCTGGCTCATAATTCCTGCTCCTTCACGATTCTGACTTGCGTCTCCTCTCACCGGGTTGTTTATGTCTTTGCACTTGGGTTGATCAAGATGCAGAATTCAGTCATCCTCGATGACTGAAAAAGCAACTAAAACAAAAATGTCTCACTTACACAAGACATTTGCATTTGTGGCATGCTACTCCAAAAGTTTGATCATTAAAGGGAAGAGAACAATAGGGAGATGACTATCCCCATTGATAGGATTTGCCACATCTCTTAGAAGGGCAGAAGCGCCTACAAGTAAGTTTGAACTTTAAATGACTAGTAGATTTTTTCTTTATGACGTAAAAAAAGCTGTTCCCCTTTGATTAAATCTAAGTAATCTAGCACGTGTGCGTGCGTGGGCACCCACACGCCCACACACACACCCCATCCCATGCAGAAGAATGCAGACACGTGGTTTGCAGAGCTTGTTAGCTTCCTTGAGGCTAAATGAGGAAACTTCACACAAAGTTGTCTTAGACTCAGGAGACTCAGAAATTCTGATATTCCCTCTGGAAAACGAAACTGAAGATCACTGAAGATCTTCTGAATTAAATTTTATCATTTGGTTTTTTTTTTTTTAAAGATTTTATTTATTTATTTGAGAGAGAGAATGAGAGAAAGAGAGCATGAGAGGGGGGAGGGTCAGAGGGAGAAGCAGACTCCCCGCCGAGCAGGGAGCCCGATGCGGGACTCGATCCCGGAACTCCAGGATCATGACCTGAGCCGAAGGCAGTCGCTTAACCAACTGAGCCACCCAGGCGCCCTAAATTTTATCATCTGTATAAAACTCCTAAAGTGGAGTTCTCACAGAAAGTATCCAAATTCATTTTTCCTTTTTTTTTCCATTGAAAATATATCTCAGAAAAAAAAAAACCCAGAACCATTTCTGTTTATTCCTAAGATACATATTCACACCTCACTCTCCTTCATGACATGTGGGACTAGAGATAAATTACTTTTAGTGTCAACTTGACACCATGGGTTGAATTTGTTAGTAAACATTAAAGCTCCAAAGCTCACTTGTACCGCTCTTGCTGTGAGCATTTACTGAGAGTGATAGGTCTGGAAGCTACACTGCACTGCTTCCTTTCCAATCTAACCATCTAACCCCCAGCAAGATTCCTCCTGAGGAGGGCAGTCTGATCAAAGCACTTGCTTGATCTTTGTCTTAGAATATGAATAATTTGGATGATTCAAATATAAATTTCAAGGTTTATTTTCCCC
The DNA here is from genome assembly GCF_054177405.1 of Leptonychotes weddellii. Taxonomy (NCBI): domain Eukaryota; kingdom Metazoa; phylum Chordata; class Mammalia; order Carnivora; family Phocidae; genus Leptonychotes; species Leptonychotes weddellii. The sequence goes on along the minus strand of NC_138369.1, from coordinate 92,945,592 downwards.
AGTTCTAGGACATAGAGTTTTAGAAAGAGTTTGTCCATCTTTTATAGAAGTAAATAAATATTTTGCCCAACAAAGGAGCTCCACGGGGTTCCCCAATACTAGAAAACATTCAAGATAGAGAGATACTTGCCTCACTTAAATTTGTCAAAATATTAGGAAGTGACTTTATATGAAAAAAATTACACACATCAGTTCCACCTGTCAGATATAAAAATCAAAAATATTATTACCATATAATATTAGATACTTACGATTAATGATGTAACTATTTTCTCATTAATTATTTTTTGTAAGTAATTTTCTCAATTAATACAACTTGAATGACTAGAAGTCATTTCTTATAAAATGTTGTCAAGGATCCAAATGAATCAATGAATCTTTATAATTAAACATTTCACTTGTTTTCTCCCTAAAGAAAGAGAAATTGATTTTAAAACAGATGGTACATCCTGATATATCCTTTAGCCCAAACCAGTGCTGACCAAGTAAATCAGCTGCATCATTTCTATAAAAGTTTTTTGTGGGTTTAAATAATTGTGAACAAATCAGGCTAATTCGAATTTGAAAGTGATCAAGACCAGTGACATTTCTCTTGAAAATACCAAGGTTTTCCCAAGATCTCTGGAGTTAAAGGCCTCATTTGAATTCTTGGTGAATTAATAATGTGATATTTGGCAAGGCACGTGTCCTCTCTGTGCCTCGGTTTCATCATCTCCCAAAGGGGGATAAAAATACCAACCTCAATAGATGAGTTGTGAGAATTCACATAAATGAAATGATTTTCAGAAAAAAGCAGAGCCCAGTGCCTTGTTCACAGTGGCACCTCATACGTGGAAACTAATCTCATTATGGTACAGTTGCACTTTCTGGGTATTTTTTTCTTCACTTCTAAAGATACATATTCTTCTGAACTAATATGTCAGCTCCACAGCAAGATGACTTTTAAGGCTGTTTGGTTTGTACACGTCTCAAGTGGACCCTTTATACTTACTGTAACCCCTCTCCCTCTTTTTTTAAAAAATATTTTATTTATTTATTTGAGAGAGTGAGCAAGAGAGAGCACGAGCTGTGGGAGGAGTAGAGGGAGGAGCAGGGGGAGAGGGAGAAGCAGACTCCCCGCTGAGTAGGGAGCCCAACATGGGGCTCGATCCAAAGCCAGGCCCCTGGGATCATGACCTGAGCCAAAGGAGGAGGCTTAACTGACTGAACCACCCAGGCTCCCCTCTCCTTCTTTTTTTAATGCTCAGGTGCTTATGATTCAAACAAACTGTTATAGGCACACACAAGAAGAAAATAATCTCTCTTCTTCCTGTTCTGAAAATGTTTATATGGCAGGAAACACAATTTTTTATGAAAAATTTATTTTATATATAATATATATATTATAGTACATATATATATAAAATTCAAAGCTTTTATCCCAAGGTATATGCCAAATACAACTGAATTTAAGTTCTTTCTTACAGAAGCACCTGCAAATGTTTAACTGACTAATGTGACAGATTATTCTTACAACTTCACCAGTTTCTAGGCCAATTTTTAAAAAATTAATGCGGTGGGATAATAATTTAAGAAGCTTTTTTGGGCCAAGAGTTCTGAGCTATCTTGCTCAGTGAAGAGGCATCAGAAAGGGAGGTGAGATAGAAGGAAACTTCATAGCTTTTTGATTCAACCTACCAACAAAGCTTAAGATAGAATAATTTAGGAAGTGACTGGTTATCCGCCAGAACTAGTTTTTCCTCCTTCCACCCACCTCCAGACCAGATAAAGCTCTTATAAATTAGGGCAGAGAATTGAGAGTATTTCAACATTGGTGGTTCTCCGTCTTGCTTCCCACCTTCACCCCACAGTGTATCTGGGAGGGCTTTAGCATAGCAGTAGAACTCCTCAGAACAATTTGAGGATGATTCAAGAACTGAGAAGACCTATGAATCACCAGTCCCTCTGGATTCTGGTGATTGCCAGCCTTGTTGAGGTCCGCCCACCAAATGGTGTGAAAACTAGGTTCAAGAAACCTGTGAGTGGTGTTAGAAACACAAATTGTAGCTTCTCAGCACCACAGAGGGGTGTGCGAGAGCAGCCAAGACTTCTCAATGTCCAAGGGGAAGGCTCCAGAAGTCGGATGAGAGAGGAAATGATTAATGTAAGACTGGCATTGGTTCCTTCAGCCGAGATTAGGAGTTCTGTAGCAGCAGATGTGTGCAGAACTGTCCGGGGCAGGGGCTGGTTGTGAATGCGGTGAGCATAGAAGATGGCCAGCGTGGACCGGACCATGAAAGCTCAATCACAAAATTGACTCTATTTCTTTGGGAGTGATTAGAATCATGTGGGTTTTGTTTTTACTGTTGTTTACGGCAAGCACAACGAGGGCTTTTGTATAAAGAAAATTTCTTCGCAGGGAAAATAAAGGTATAGTTTTGCACACATGCTATTCCTGGAAGGTTGTTGGTACCAGGTGAGAGAAGCCAGGAATCTTATCCAGATCTTTGACCCAGAGCCAAGGGCAGGAAAATTAAGTAAATCCTGTGTTTTCTACCCCAAATTATACCAATTTTCAGAACTTAGGCTCCCAATAATTTAACTCCTGTAATGTATTCTTCTATATCCTCCATGTTGAAATATTTCATCTACCAAACAAGACACATGTGTCAAGTGATAATTAATTCATATTTCCAAATTTTAAACCAAGGAATATATAGCTTCTCATCAGCTTGAGTCGATTGGATCCTTCCAGCGTCAATGGAATTTATGTGGGGTAATATCTTTAGTCTTATCATGGCAGAGGAGAGGTTGTTTCCTCCTGGATAATTACTGACCTAAAATCCCAAGCACTGAGTAGTTAATATTAGTTCCCATTTTGAATGTGAAAGGATGGTGGAAGGTGCATGAAGAGTGCGCAACTCATTCAAGTTCATATGGCTAGGAGATGATATATGGCCAAAAAGAGGCCCTGTAAAGAGGATAGATTACTGCAATTATGAGTAATTAAAATTTAACTCTAAGAAAAGAAGAATTCAAGGGTGTGCTTAAAACTTTGTTAGAGCTATCTTACTTACCCAAATATACATCAAATAAGCTAAGAGGTAGGAAAACTACTGTGAAATGGTTTTTGGGAATATTCTTAATTATTTAACTCACTGCTCCTTACATAATATGTTGTGTGACAAAATTCCTCTTTGGTAAAAACTTGGCTTTCTTTGAGAGACTGATATGTTTCTCTCTTTAAGACTTGAATTTTTTAAAGCAGTTTTGGGTTCACAACAAAATTGAGAGAAAGGTACAGAGATTCCCATATACCCTCTGCCCGCACATGCATGGCCTCCCCCATTATCAACATCATTTACCAGAGTGGTACATTTGTTACCATGGATGAACCCACAATGACACATCACAATCACCAAAGTCCATAGATTATTTGAAGGTTCACTCTTGATGTTATATATTCTTTTGGTTTGGACAAATGATGGCATGTATCTATCATTAAGATATTATACAGAATATTTTCACTGCTCTAAAAACATCCTCTGTGCTCAGCTTATTCATCCTTCCCCCACAGTCCACCCTGGAAACCACTGAACTTCCTACTGTCTTCATACTTTTGCCTTTTCCATAATATCATGTACTGGAATCATATAGTATGTAGCCTTTTCAGATTGGCTTCTTTTGAGTTCTTATATATTTAGGATAACAGACCTTTATCAAATGTGTCTTTTGTAAATATTTTCTCCCAGTCTGTGGCTTGTCTTCCATTTCTTGGCATTGTCTTTCACTGAGCAGGAGGTTTTTTTTTGTTTTTGTTTTTGTTTTAAGATTTTATTTTAGAAAGAGAGAGAGTGTGGTGGGGGGTGGGAACAGAGGGAGAGGGAGAGAGTCTTAAGCAGACTCTGCACTGAGTGAGGAGCCCAACATGGGGCTCTATCTCATGACCCTGAGATCATGACCTGAGCTGAAACCAAGAGTTGGATGCTTAACCAACTGAGCCACCCAGGTGCCCCCTCACTGAGCAGAAGTTTTTAATTTTAGTGAAGTCCAGCTTCTCAATTATTTTCTTTCATGGCTCATGTCTTTGGTGTTTTATCTTAAAAGTCACTGCCATACCCAAGGTCATCTAGGTTTATCTTCTAGGGGTGTTAGAGTTTTGTACTTTTATTTACCTTTATGATTCATTTTTAGTTAATTTTTGTGAAGGGTGTAAGTTCTGTGTCTAGATTCTTTTTTTTTTTTTTGCATGTAGATGTCCAGTTGTTCCAGCACCACTTGTTGAAGAGACTATCTTTGCTCTAAGACCACTTGACTATATTTATGTGGGCCTATTTCTGGGCTCTCTATGCTCTTCCATTGATCTATTTGTCTATTCTTTTGCCAATACCACACCATCTTGATTACTGTAGCTTTATACTAAGTCTTGAAATTGGATAGCATCAGTCGTCCAACTTTGTCCTTCTCATTCAATATTGTGTTGGCTACTCTGGGACATTTGTTTCTCCATAAAACTTCAGAATCAGGTTGTCAATATATGTTTCTCTTTTCATGTGAATAATTCAACTCAGTCAAGCTTCTCACTTTGGTTGCCTGAAAAAATCAGTGTTAGATATATCTGCTCAGTCACTGGAATTCTGTTCACCCTTATAGTTGGAAAATTTGATTTTCTTCTTTAAGTCTTGTTTTCCCCCCTTTATGTTTAATTTCATTTTTGAATCATATCACTTGGATAAAGTAAATATGGACAGTCCACCCAAATTTACTAAGCCCCATCACTCACCTGCCTCACAGAGATGGAGATCTAGTCACTAAACCTGGGAGCTATGGATACGATTCCCATTCTCTCCTTCAACCAATGCATTTCATTCTTAGTTATGACTTATGAAAGGAGTCACTATTCTTCACAAGACAGGAGGGAAGGCAGACTGCTGGTGATCAGACTTTCAAGTAGGATATTGGCTTCCAGGCTTATGTTGACAAAGTCCTCAATAACCCTGATTTTCTCTGAAAAGTGCTTAAGCATTGTTGTTGCATTGAAGAGATTTCTCACATTCTGTTCTTTAACCCTGTCTTTTTCTTGGTGTGTTCTTGAACCTGCGTTGGTCCTTCAATGATAGCATGTGAATTTGATCCAAAACCACACAGCAAGACAACAGAAACAGACAACTGTTTAAAATGCCTGTTTTGATATGTTCTCTTTCATAAAGGACAAAGCAAATTCTGCAAACAGATCAAACATTGGTGAACTACTGGTTTAAAAAAAATGATTGGTTCACTTATTTTCCCAATTATAATCTGAGTGACTCTACTCAGTGTCAACCTTATTGTGTGTTTGTTCATTACTACTAATGAGATAAAACAGCTACCAATAATAGTTAACATTTTGAATACTTACTATGCACCACATACTATACTTAGTACTTTATAATATTTATTTCACTTAGTCTTCTTAACCATCCTAGAGAGTCTTGATGTCATCTTTATCTCCTTTTCAAATGAAGAAACTTATGCACAAGAATATTACATTTTTTTCCTGTATCATAACCTAATAATTGGAAAGCAAGAATTTGAAATCTAGGTAGACTCTAAACTCTGTGTCCTTAACCACTTTTTTTTTTTTTAAGATTTTATTTATTTATATGAGAGAGAGAACGAGATAGAGAGCATGAGAGGGGGGAGGGTCAGAGAGAGAGGCAGACTCCCTGCTGAGCAGGGAGCCCAACGTGGGACTCGATCCCGGGACTCCAGGATCATGACCCGAGCCGAAGGCAGTCGCTTAACCAACTGAGCCACCCAGGCGCCCTCCTTAACCACTTTTTAAGTGGTCTTTAATCCCAAACTATTCTTTTCTCACAACCCTGAGATCATGACCTGAGCTGAAATCAAGAGTCAGACACTTAATCAACTGAGCCACTCAGGCACCCTTAATCACAAACTATTTTTAACTACTTGAATATACTTCAAGTATTCTCCAAAGAATCAGGACTATGACCTAAAATCACTTGTATTGAAGTTATATGCATGACCAGCATTCATTAGAATTTTTCATGTCATTTCTTCTTCTCTGAAAACCCTTCCCTGGAAAACTCATTCATATTCATCCTTCAAGACTCCAAATGCCATCCTCAATGAAGCTTACCTCTCTCCTCCAGACAGTATCTGTTACCCTGTCTTCTGTGCTTTCTTGGTAACTTGTTCATATCTTGTGATAGAACTTACTGCCATAATTACAAATTACAAGGCTTCCTTTAAGGCAGCTAGAATATTCTATTTCTTTGGTACCTGGTAGGTGCTAAATATATTTTTACAAGACAAACACATTGAAATTCTTCAAGCCAAAAAATCATCATTCTGGGAAGAAGTTCAGACAGAGAAATAGATAGTGAATATACTTTTTGGAGCAAAAGGAAGAATAAAATCATACAATTTATGTGCAACTACAACAAGCTCAATCTAAAAGAGATGGAAGAATCTGTTGAAGCCATATCTATTTCTTAACTCACAGCAATATATTTCCAAAGAAAACATCCTACAGAAGAACAGAATTCTCTGACTACCTTTCCACACTGCACAAGAACTGAGGATCTGCACAGAACACTGCTCATCTTCTAGGTGAGGCCCCTGGCTTGGAGGCCTTCCTAGATCACATCAAACGCCAACACTGACATCTGCTGGAAATGCACACTAGTTTTTCTGCATTTTCTGCACTTGGTTATAAAAAGGGGAAAAAAAAGTGCAAGATGATAAGAAACTACCTAAAAACTACCTCAGAATCCAAACCAAGAACTAACATATCAAGAAAATGTGAGCTTGAGCAATCTTGGGCATTTCTTTCATTGAAAATATAATCTTGGCAAACAACTTTTTGGTGATAAACATGGCCATAGACTTACGATTCTGAATTACTAATTCTTTTATAAATAACCTTTAGCATGGCCCCCAAAATATATTTGATATTTTTTTAAAACCAAGATAAGATACATATCTCTGCAAATGGGGAATTCAATTAATTTCCACCTCACATTTTATAAATAGCATGGTTTGTGCTCTCTGGATCATAGGAAGCACTAACTCATTTTGAGGCTTCACTTTTCATGGGTATGAAGAAGAGTCTTGACAGATGGTTCGTCGCTGTGGTTTGTGTTATTCTACCTATTCTCCTAGGTTTTCTTTCTGCTGTCTCCCTTGTGATACTAATTAGATATTTGAGAAAGAGTCAAACCAAAGAATATACTTTCCTCCATGTGTTTATTTATAAATTTTAAATATAATCAGATGTAACATATTTCTTTCTACATTTATTTTTCCTATTTATTGAAACTTTTTGGTAAGAGAAAAAGTTCTGTGACTCAAGGAAATTATTTTATTTTTCAAAACAAATCCCCCAAACCTGTATATTTAAAATTGTTACTGTAGAAATTAGCTCCTAGCTTCCTATCATCTGTTAAAAGATGTTCATATTTCCTTCTAAACTTTCTCCATAAGTTTTCTTTTTGAGGGACTAAGGTATTTATTTTGTCCCTTTTTGTTTCTCAGTTTTTATCTCTTTATTGTAAAATGCAACAAGTAAGCAGAAAAGGTATAGGGACACCTCAGAGACACTGGGTTTTGATTCCAGAACACTGAACTAAAGCAACTATCACAATGAAGTGAGTCAAATGAATTTTTTGCTCTCCCAATGCATATAAAAGTTATGCTTACACTATAATGTAGGTTGTGAAGTATGCAATAGCATTATGTCTAAAAACAAAAGCAATGTATACACCTTAATTAAAAAAATACTTTACTTCTAAAAAATACTAACCATCATCTGAGCTTTCAGTGAGTCATAATCACTGACCATAGATCACTGTAACAGATACAATAATATTGAAAAAGTTTGAAATATTATGAGAATTGCCAAAAAATGACATAAAGATACAAAGTGAACAAATGCTTTTGGAAAAATGGCATTGGTAGATCTGTTCCATGCAAGGTTGTCATAAACTTTCAATTTGTAAAAAAAAAAAAAAAAAAAAAAAGTAGATTATCTGTGAAGCACAATAAAATGAGGTATGCCTACATCTAAAACACTAAAGTATGGCTTAATGTATTTTAATAACATGAGCAGTCATGTAACCATCACTCAGATCAAGAAATAAAACATTGCCAACATGCTTACAAAAGCCCTGGTCACCCCTTCTCGATTGCAATCCACACCCTCGCTTTTCCTGACATTTTAACCTCTAAGTATACATCTCTAAATACCATAGTGTTACTGGGGGGTGGCTCAGTTGGTTAAGCGTCTGCCTTTGGCTCAAGTCATGATCCCAGAGTCCTGCTCAGCGGGGAGCCTGCTTCTCCCTCTCCCTGCCGCTCCTCCTGCTTGTGCTCTCTCTCTCTCTGTCAAATAAATAAATAAAATCTTAAAAAAAAAGAAAACATAGTGTTACTGGGATTTTAATTTTATATCAATAGGGTCATAGTGCATGTTTTCTTCTATGTTTGGCTTCATTCAGTCAACATTCTGTAAGTTTTGTCTGTGTTGTTGCATGTGGCTATGACTTGTTTATCTTCACTGATCAATATTATTATTCCATTTTATGATTATATCACCATTTGTTCATCCAATCCATAAGTTTTCTTTTTGAGGGACTAAGGTATTTATTTTGTCCCTTTTTGTTTCTCAGTTTTTCATTGATGGATATTCATGTCATTTCTGGTCCGCAGCCGTTTCTGGTTCTAATGCTTCCACAAGCATTCCTGGGCATGTCTTCTGGTGCATTTGCAGGCATTTCTGTTAGATACAAGCCCGAGAATGGATTTGCTGGGCCATAGGTTATATGGCGCTTCAACTTCACAAAACTTTTCATGAAGTGCTTGTACCAACGTGTACTCTACCCAGCCATATACGAGTGTTTCGCATACTTGGTAATACTTGATATGGTCAGACTTTTTCATTTCAGCAGATGGGGTGCATTTGTAGTAGTATCTCATTTTGTTTTTATCTTGCATTGAATATCCTCTTTTAAAAGTACCCATGTAAGTCCATTGCTCATTTTCCTAATGGATTGTCAGTCTTTTTCTTATTGATTTCTGGAATTAAAAAAAAAATTCTGTGTATTTGACTTTTGTTGGCCTGTCTATTCAGTTTCTTAATGTTATCTTTTGTTGAACAGAATTACTTTAATACAGTTAATTTTATAAAGTTGCATCACGTAAATGACTTCAGACTGAATGCTTTTTAAATCTGATGTTCTGGAAGCAAATAGCTTCATCTTTATGAAATAATGAGGAATATATATATATAGCTAAGGATGAGGATAAACATAAGGTCCACTGGGAACCCATCTGTCTTCAGATATGTTTTCCCAGTTGTTAGCTGGTTGTATCCACATAGATATTCCAGAATACTTAATATTCAATCTGACAAAAGGAGTTTATCTCCATCCCTATTATATCCACCATTCTTTCTCCATCAGTTGTATTGCTTTGCACCAGTGGCCCAGAAACTTCAGTCACCCTGTGTCCTTCCTCTTTCTCTTTCCCCTCCATATTCAGTCAATCATAAATCACGCTTCTCTAGACTTCTATACTTTATGTATTCTTTCTCATCCCTGTAGCAGCCAGGAATGTGCACCTCCCAGATCTCCAGCTGTGTAGGAAGTACAGTTGACTGACAATCCTAGTTGCTTCCCTCCTCGATCCACCAGTGCATTCATGCCAAGGCTATGTTTCCCCCTTATGTGCTACTCCACTCTCCTTTCTTTTTTTGGCATTGTAAAGCAGTGGGAAAATAAAGGTCTTTTAATTTGTATCCTTTTTTATCAATAAGTTTTTTAAATTGAGATATAATTGACATATAACATTAGTTTCAACACAAGGATTCAATATTTGCATACAATGTAAAATGATCACCATAACATGTCTAGCTATCACCCATCACCACACAGAATTATATATTTTTCTTGTTATAAGAACTGTTAAGGGCACCTGGGTGGCTCAGTCGTTAAGCGTCTGCCTTCGGCTCAGGTCATGGTCCCAGGGTCCTGGGATCGAGTCCCACATCGGGGTCCCTGCTCGGCGGGGAGCCTGCTTCTCCCTCTGACCCTCCTCCCTCTCATGCTCTCTGTCTCTCATTCTCTCTCTCTCAAATAAATAAATAAAATCTTTAAAAAAAACCAAAACCGTTAACATCCATTCTCTTAACTATATCAACTCTAATCACCATGTTGTACATTGTATCCCCAAGATTTATTTATTTTATGACTGGAAGCTTTTATCTTTTGACCACCTTCACTCGTTTTGCCCACCCAACTACCAATCTGTTCTCTGTATCTATGAGTTCTATTTTGTTTTGTTTTTAGAGTCCATATATAAGTGAGATCATAAGGTATTTGTCTTTCTCTGTCTGACTTATTTCACTTAGCATAATGCCCTTGAGGTCCATAGGTCCATCTATGGTCTATGTTGTCACAAATGCAAGACTTCATTCTTTTTTATGCCTGAATAATATTCTATTTTATTCTTTCTTTCTTTATCCACTCATCCATCTATGAACACAGGTTGTCTCTACGTCTTGGTCATTGTAAATAATGTTGCAGTGAACATGGGGGTACAGATATCTTTTCAAGTTCATGTTTTCAATTCCTTCAGATAAATACCCAGATGTAGGATTGCTATATTGTATGGTAGTTCTATTTTTAAGTTCTTGAGGAAACTCCATACTGTTTCCTACAGTGGCTGCACCAATGTGCGTCCCCACCAACAGTGTACAATGATTCACTTTTCTCCACATCCTTGCCAACGTTTGTTAGTCCTTGTCTTTTTGGTCATAGCCATTGTAACACCTGTGTGATGAGAGCTCATTGTGGCTTTGATTTGCACTTCCCTGATGACTAGTGATGTTGGGCACCTTTTCACATACCTGTTGGCCATCTGTGTTTTCTTTGGAAACATACCTATTCGGATCCTCTGCTCATTTTTCAATCAGATTTTTTTTGCCCATTGATTTGTAGGGGTTCTTTATATTTTTTTGGGATATGAATTAACCCTTTATTAGATGGCATCCCAACACTTGAGGACTTCAAGGAGCTGGTGAGGGTAGAAGATGCAAAGTGAAGGAGGAGGAAGAGGTGGGGAAGGAGAAGGTAAACCAAGAGGATAAGGAGGACCTGAACCAGCTGCCACCCTTCCAGTTCCTGGGGCATCCCCCACTGGAGGAGGCCCACCAGACCGCAGCAGTAGAGGGAGAGTTCCTGGAGCCTGAGCCCAAGCCCAACTTGGCCTGGAGGAATGCCTGGACATGCAGGGAAATCTGCTATTGAGGAAGAAGACGTTGGTCCCAGGCCTACCCTGCTAGAGCCACCCAGCCAAGGGCCTCGTCCCTGCAAGTGCAGACCTCACTGGAGAACCACACGCAGGTTCAGGAGGAGCCACAGCCAGTGTTAACCTGGGCTATTATAATGTCATCCAGGCCCTGGACCTCAGTGTCCAAGTCATGGATGTGGGAGAGATGCGTATGGTCACTGCTGACTCCATGGACAGCCAAGGCCTCAGACACTGCCCTCTGCAACCTATCCTGTGCCTAGAGATGACCCTGAGGATTGCATGTTTGGGCCTGACCTGGAGATGCTCATAGGCTGGAGCGTGGGGCAACAGCAAACTGGAAGAAGGAGAGGAGCAACATCAACCTACAGGCCAACTTGGTGCTGGCAGCCAACTCTTACGACCTCACCTTCACGGCCATCACCTCCAGTGCCAAAGCAGATGTGATATTTGAGGAAGCAGAATAGCTCCTGCAGCTCAGGGTGAAGTGTATGAAGAGCCTGGGGGCTTCATTGTAGCTGAAGCTGGGCCACTGTAGGCCCCGAGCTCCTGTAGCCTTGTGCTGGAGCACCTGTCTGACAACATCACGGTGCTCTTCCTCAAGGTCAAGGGGCCAGCCGGGCAAGGTGAGTCCAGAGAGGTCATCCCCATCCTGAGGGTGGTCTTAAAGACAGAACGTTCCACACACAGAGTCCTTTGAGCTGGTGAAGCGGCCCACAGCCCAGCAGAGCACGGAGACTGCCCTGTACTGGAAAACGCTGCCCCCCTCCCCAGCCCATTGCCCGTCAAATGTCCTGGCAAGGGTGCCTGATCCAGCCCATGGAAGTGGCCTTGGGGCACTGCAGTCTCCCTGGGAAGTGTGGCTCTCTCTGTGGTCATCGTTTCCAGGAACTAACTGCCCATGTGGCTGCCACGTTCTCCACACCTTGGGCCCCACCCTGTGCTCCTTAACTCCCCTAGGCTCCCTGTCAGCTGCCTTCACACGCCTAGCCCTCTCCTCTGCATCAGGGTAGCAATGTTTGGGGTTTGTGTGGCCCCGGGAGCAGGAGGGATTGAAGCCCTGTAAGGGAAAAGCGAGGCAGGGCCAGGACCTCTTGTCCAGCCCTGAGACAGGGTGGCCCCTCATTCCTCCATACCCAATTCCCATCCCTACCTCCCTAGGTTGGACTCAGTCGGGGCTGGTTTCAGTTTCTCCTTCCCAACAGGCCTTGAGGCAGCCCTTCCCCGCTCCGCCCCCCACTCCCCATCCCAGTATGAGTGCCAAGCAACTCCTAGCCCTTCTGCTACCTCTGACCAGGCTCCCCAACCCCAGCCCACCCCCACCAAATAGTAAAATTAGGCCTCTCCCTCCCTCACACCCCCCCACACAAAATGCAGACACAAAATAGCAAAACGTGGGGCTTCTTTAATAGGCCACTTTGGCTTGGAGTCTCTGTTAGCCTGGCTGAAACTTCCCTCTAACTGTGCTGTAGTCTGAAACTCTTCTTACCCTATCCTCCTCCTTGCCCCCTTTCCCTCACCAGGTCAGATAACAGAACAATCTGCAGGCCCTTCCCACTTTCTCCAGCTTCCTCCCCAGTATGGTTTTTTTGCATGTTTCATCCATCTTGGCATCTGCTTCCCAGGATGCCCTAACTGCTCATTATCCTAATTCTGACCATCATGTTTCATCACCAAGAACTGGTTTTCCTCTTTCTAGTTTTGCCTCCACAAATCCTCTGCCAGGGGCAACCAGAATATTCCATCTGTCTACAGATGGCCTCTGAAAGTATAAACTCTTTACCGAGAACTGTGAGGGCTCTATGATCCCATTCCAGCGTATCCATCTTTCCCATTTACCCCTCTGTGCCTTGTATTTTAGGTACATTGATAATGACATCAATGTCCCCTACTCATTTCCTGTGGGCTTTAGCTAGGGTGGCCTCTTCTGCCTGGGATGCTCTTCCCTCCTCTTCGCCTAGTTGAGACTGCTCATCTGGTTGGCACCTCTCTGGGAGAGCTTCCTGCATCACCTCAAGCTAGATTTAGTGCCCGGACCCCGCCAATCACCCTGTTCCCTACGTGCTTCTAGGTCCTACATGGCTTTGTACCTTTTTTCCCGCCTGAACTATGATCTCCATTGCGGCAGGAGCGGTGCCTTGTTGCAATTCCATAAGCACATGCTTAGCCCAGAGCAGTCATTCAATAAACATTTGTTTTTCAGTTGAAAGTGTTAGACTCTAGTAATTCGTTAATTCACTATCTTTAAAAGCTCTCAGAAGACAAAATAATTGATTAGTTTGTTCAAGGGTTTTGCTATTATGAGAGGACAAGTTGTTTGTACTTTGGAAATTAACAAGACAGAGCAATGACTGCCCAGGGTTTTCTTCCTTTCAGGATTATGGGAACCTCCAGCCACAAGGTCAGCAAAAGAAGAAAAATAATATCAAGTGAGGAGCAATCCATTTTCCTTTGATAACAACATGGGGGAAAAATTAAAATGTTAATACTAATGAAAAAATGGAGGTCGAAATTTTGTGGTGATCTAGTTTACTCATTCAACCCTAAATATTCATATCTGAAGTAAGACTAGTAAATAAATCCAGTCTTTGGAGTTTTTTTTTTTTTAATGCAATAAGGTAAGCATTTTAATAATTTCTTTTAAGTCTATTTCAAAATATTGTAACCATTTACCCAAGTACGTGGTGGGGATGCACTTGATATTGGCAAATAAGATAATTAAAAAAGATACACACATTCTGCCAATGCATCAATCAATTCAGGTTGAGTATCATCAGATTTTGTGGGTCCAAAACTCAGGTGATCATTACATCATTGACTTAACAAACTTAAGGTTTGGATATTGTGCAACTAAGGAAGGCAAATAGTATTTTCTTTATCATATGAGCATGATAAAGCTTTTAGAAAGTTGCATGACATGGGAAAACTGTAAAGTTGGGAAAGTGTGTTCCATAGACTCATCATCTTCTGACACTTTCTTCTCCATTGCTCCTTAGGAATCAGGGATCTTTCTTTCTCTTTTCCATAGCAGTTTGCATAGTCTTCTAGGATTTAAGTTATCAGTTTGAATTGTGTCTATTTGTTGACATCTATCTTTCCAACTCTTCTTTGTGTTCTTTGAGCATGAAAACTGATTCAGATTAAATGTATTGTTGTCAATGTCTACCACAGTGCATGGCACAGATTAGCATTCTCTAAATTCTTACAGAAAAGAGAACAGGGGGGAAAAAAGGTGAAGACAGGGTGGGAGAGAGAGATGGAGAGAGAGAGGAAAGAAAGAAATGAATCTAAGTTATTTTCCCATGAAGTCTCCTAAAGCATTTAAATCTCATTAACTATAAAATGGAAAATTTCATCTCTTATTCAGGGGTTGTTAATTAGCACTGAACAGGTGGGAAAATTGTTTGTAGGGGAATGGAGTGGCTTCCCAGACCCTTTCAAGTCACATCAGATGAAATAATAGTTCAATACACCTTTTCATAGGAGGGTTCTGCTGGGAGCCAAGGAGCCGAAAATAATGATCAAAGCTCTGAGCCTTGTGAAATAATATAAAGGGGACAGGAAGGAAGAAAAAGAAACCAACTAATTAGAACAAGGTAAATATATTAAAAAGCATTCAGACTGTAGGTGTATATTCTGTACAAATCAATTTCTGGTGCAATTCTTGTAATTTGTTCACAAATAAGTGGCTTATGTTCCTCCTATGCTCTGCTGTTGATGCTAATTAACACAGGCTTGAGGTGCCTGGGAAAAGGAATATATAAATAAAAACAGTTCAGCAGTTGATAGGGAAAGACATTTGCATGCAAGGCAACAGACTTTCACTCTCAGACTTAGAAATCTTTTAAAGGATGCAAAAATACTGTAAAGGTTTGTTCTCTCACCACAGACTCCTTATAAGAATATGTTCGTAAGGTATACCACACATACCAGAATATCCTTTCCTACATTCTCCTCTCCATAGATAATGAGTTTGGTAATCACAGTTTTTATTCAAGAAGAGAGAGAAACTTAATTAAACACATTCTAAATTACTCTATTTAGTGGTACGGTGAAGGAGGTTCAGAGTGGGTTGTGGGATTGGAAATACCAGTCCTTTTCTCCAGACTATTTTTCAAAAAACCGAAGACCTTGAGATTCTATCAATTTTTCTAGATTCTCAGTGGTTGCATTGTTTTCATGGCCTGAAAAGCAGAGTTCAAGAGAATGTTCCTGATCTGCATTTTCAACTGAAGCTAGGAGATAGATTTAATTAAAATTCAAGTAAACAAACATTCAGCCAGTGCCTACTAAATACAAAACTTGGTGCTAAGCACTGAGTGCCCTTCAGAGTTGAGTAACACTGGTTCCTCCCTCCTAGGAAGAGAGGAGGAGAAGATTTGTAAATCTTCCTTGGGGAGATTCAGATTCGTAAATAATAAACCTGCAATATCAGGAAGAATAAAAGAAGTACGAAAACAGAGTTAAAAGCAATAAGCCCAGGGGAGCCTGGGTGGCTCAGTCGTTAAGCATCTGCCTTTGGCTCAGGTCATGATCCCAGGGTCCTGGGATCGAGCCCCACATCGGGCTCCCTCCTCAGCGGGAAGCCTGCTTCTCCCTCTCCCACTCCCCTGCTTGTGTTCCCTCTCTAGCTGTGTCTTTCCCTGTCAAATAAATAAATAAAATCTTAAAAAAAAAAATCTAAAAAAAAGCAATAAGCCCTGAGAAAATAGAACGAGAAATAATGAATGCCTCCTTCATGGTGTCAGGAGGGAAGAAGAGAATGCTTCTGGATGCAGTGGCATTTCATGTAGCAGAAAGGAAATGAGTCAGCATTCAGCAGGAAATATGTCTGGAAAGGTTCGCCACCCAGGTCATGTTACGCCTCCTTCACTTCATTCAGGTCGGCTCAGATGGAGAGCAGCACCTTGTCCTCATGTCCCTGGTTAATGTAGTTACTCTGCTAGCAGATTTTCCTGGAAGTTCCTGTCTTTGAACTTTCCAAAGACAGCTGTCTTTTTCAATAAAATTGTAATTTATATTAACCAATTTTGATCAATTGGAGTATCTTTTGAAGGGCAAGAGGGCGAGGAGATAACTACCTAAATAAATAAATTAATTGATTGATTTAAAACAGAAAATTGTGCTGTAAATAAAATGTAGATCGGGAATGATATAATCACAGAAACCAGTTACAGTTTTAGAGAATTGTGACCAAAGATTATACCAAGAGGGGTTTTATTAATACCCTTTTACTATTCTTCCCTAAAACAACATACATATTTTACTGAGTTGGCAAGATATTTTACATAATTTTCAATTAACGGTGGTAGGTAAAGTGCATGTTTTGTAAGACGTTAATATTCTGGATTTGGCAAACTGAGTCACTTAAATGGGTGGATGGTCTAAGAAACAATGTAAACGATTCAAAGTAAAAAATAAAAGAAAAATATTAGAAGTGATTTAAATAAAAAGCAACACATGTTTACTAAAACAATTAGAAATTCTAAAACCCAGAAAATTTAAAAAGCCTCCTATAATCCTACCACTAAAATTACTTTCCATGTAATTAAATCATACATAACACTCTATAATATTTTACTTAGTCATTTTCTAACTATTGAAACCAAGACTGTTCTTGGGTTTTGCCATTATAAAAACTGCTGCAATTAACATGCTTAATCATACAGAGTTTTCAATATTCAGATTACTTCTTAAGGATAAAATGAGTTGGGTAATGAGTAGGGCAGTCAGATTATTACACTCAAAAAGAGTAATTTTCATTTAATGTTATTTTAAATGACTTTGTGATACAGTTAGAGGGCTTGAGACGGTTGTGGGAGGTAATAGATAATAGATCAGTGTGTATTCAGTACTCTATACATCTTATTTTCGTCATTGCCCTGAGAACTTGTTGCCATTCAATCTTGTATCTCAGAGCCTAGCACAGTGCCTGGCACATAGAGTCTAACTACAGTGTGTGTTTATAGAGCTTGAGTGCTAAGTTAAGCATCTAAAATAAACCTATGATAAAATATGATATGGAAAGATTATTTTGATAAATATAATAAATATTTTAAATACATTGTTTAAAGGCACATGTTTATGATGATTAATGCATCCATTCCGTTACTGGCTCTCAAGCACAATTTAAATACAGGAAAATTCAAATAATTAAGCTTACATAAGTCTAAACTATCACTTTCAAACTGACATGGTTTAGGTATGATCCATGGTCACATCGTGCTGGAAAATGAAGTACAAATTTTCAGAATGAGTCAAAAAGTACTTGATTCTTTTTTTGAAACATTCACTACATGTGCAGCAATGAGGAGCTGTGGTAAATTAGAAGAAGATAAAGTTTCACTATTTAACAGGAAAGCTAGAACTATGGATAACACAAATAGTTACAGGGTATGGCCCCAGGCTCCTTGCAAAGGGAAGTGTAACCTAAGAACTAGGACCAAAAGGTAAAGATCATGTAGAATAATCTACAAAATGGCTAATAAGAAAATAGCAATCATAGGTAACATGTATCAAGTGTTTGCTATATGTCAGGTACTGTTCTAAGCTCTTTATGTATATTAACCCAGGAGTTGCCTCCATAGCAATTAAATCAGAGGTCTAAGGGTAGGGACCCAGCATCAATACTTTTTAAAGATCTGCCAGATAATTCCAAACTGTAGCAGAGTCTGGGAACCACTCAATGATCACCCAAGGTAAATATTCTTGTTACGATTCCTGTCTTACTAAGGTGGAAACTGAGTCACAGGGAGGTAAAGGAATGCAAAGGGTTGAAAAGCTGAGAGATGAATCCAGGTGGTCTGGTTCTAGAGCCCTTCATCTTAACCACTGCAAAGGCTCCCCAGTGCTTTACTGCCATTTCTAATGCATAACTTTGATTTTTATGAATTTAAGGAAATTTTCAACACACATCTTAAAAATAAACATTTTAGGAAATTATAATCTATTCATATGCGGTTTGTTTACTACCAGCATCTGTGATACGGTCTCCCTGGGTACTACCTATCTTTACCATGAAAAAGGTTGTGCCCCAATTCCTTAACCTCCTCCCACCCCCAGATGTTGTTGCTACTTATATTTATCTTTAGAGCCCACTGAAGTCCACATCTGGGAATTGGTTGCACTTGTGAAAAAAAGGGGCCCAGGGGTCAAGCAAAGTGGAGCATACACTGAGGTTCTTTCTGTTCCTGAGACCCTATTCAGGTCCCAGGTTTTGACTGTTAGACGCCAACTACTATGGCTTCTTTGGTTCAGCCTCTGCTGCAGGCTTAAAGTTCCTCTTTCATCCTGAACCTAAAGTCATGTTACATTATGGGACTTCCGGGGGTAGGGGGTGTCCTAGGTTTTCTGCTTAGCTTTGCTACTCTCACTCTATGACTTCAGGCAAGAGGCATATAATTTCTTCCGGACTAGTGTACTGTGTGCCATTCTAAGTGGACTTTGGAGATCTGCTTGGTTAAGTTTTTGGTTCTCTGGCACTTCATTGCTCTAAATTTAAGTTCAAGTATGTACTCCTACAGAACACTCACTTATTTCCAGACCTTCAGAGTCACCATGACTGCTGGTTTCTAAGTCTACTATGAACTTGGCCATTTTTCTGTGAAGATCTCCTGTCTGCAGGGGCAAGCTTGGTCATAGCTATCCATGTCCAAGCAATTGCCTTTCAGTTACAACTTGGGGGTATGCCTCAGTACTTAATCCCCCCAGAGCTGTGTGTGTGGGGCCAGATCAGATTTAATAAACTAGGCACTTGGACCTGAGGAGTTGCACAGTTGTGGGACCCTCCTATGGAGAACATGTTTTCTTTCATGGCTGCTTTTTTATGTCCTAGGAGATGTATTCATGGCCATGGCGCATGGTTGCATTTCCCTCTAGCGAAACCGCACGTTTTACGGTGGAATCCTGCAAGCCCACGGAAAGCTGGAGTATAAGCCCCGCCACTGAACTCTAAGTTCCAAGGTCAAGGATTCTACATTCCAGGCTCCGCCAAGAGGCAAATGGGACTGAGAGTGGCAGTTAGAATTTACATAAGAACCTGGAGGCTTCCAACCACCATGAATAAACCTCATGGTTTGTTATCCGTTGAAAAAGAAATCCCACCCTTTGTCATTATGAAACCCAAATAGGGAGAAAGAAACTGATCACTCTTGCTTCAGTAAATCGTTTCTGAAAGACCTTATCAGGCCACTAATAGTAACAGACTTTATCTGCGTTCTAACCTGCCCCTGCTGTTTTTTCCTAAAACGGTAAATTCAGGGGCAGGCTATATTTTGTTCTATTTCCCAACATTTAATTAGCAAAAGAAAAAAAAATACATGAACAAAGGAAAAGCTCATGCAACAAAAGAGAGAGAACTGGGGGAGAACTGGGGGTCAGATTCCTCAGATTCCTCTGATAAAGGGGTCGGCCCTGAGTTTGGTTGCCTGGAACCCTTGGCAGGGGTGGGGGTTAGACAGGGCAGCTGAGGATGACAAGTGTCCAGGGCAAATGCTGACGACTTCGAGGAAGCTTGGCAGTAGGGCTTGGGACAAGGAGAGTTCCTGAGCCCCAGGCCCAGCTCAGGCCTGGCACACATCTGGATTTTGTTCTGGGGTTCAGAGCACACACAGCCCTGGGAGAAACCTACAGTCCAACCCCCAAGAAATTTGGAGGGGAAGCTGTGGCCCAGTGTGGCCTCACACAGCCACAGTCTGAAGGAAGCTGCAGATTTACCACCCACCCCAAGTGCTGCTGGGGCCAAGGCCCCTTCTAAAGATGGCTGGGGTCAACCATGCCAAGAATGATGAGCTGGAGGCTGGGCCAATGCCAGCAAAAGGCACAGCGCCACTTTAAAGCCATTTCAGTGAGACCCAGTGTTGTTCTGACAGATCAAGAGAACTTAAAACAAATCGCTTGACATTTAATCAGTTTCACATTTTTGGACCTCTCTGTAATACAGTAGACTTGAAACATTTAAAGCAGATACCTCCTAGGCTTTCAACACACTATTTTCTCCAAAACATAAGAGTACCTCAAGTCTTAAAGTGACTGCCTCAGACTCATTAGAAAATGGAGTAAAAACAAGTAGAAAAATCACAAAATCTTGTTGCTGAGTGTCCCACAGTTTTGCTTACATGTTAAATGACTATTTCCTGTGTGAAGGAAGCTACTGTTCAAAGTGTGCCTCAGTGACATTATAGATTGCTACGTTTCACTGACCTCCAGGGTGATTCCAAAGTGTAAACTTTGTGTCAAGGGTCTGTAATGAAAGAACAGCTCTAGCAAATGATTTTGCTCCCCGGGTAAGAAACGGGAGGACTTCTAAGACAGGGTCCCATCCTGTGCGCTGAGGACCCCTAGTGGTCGCCGTAGTAATAGCTCCTTCTGAACAGTAAGTGTTGCCTGGAAAATATAACTTAAGTATCTGAAACACCATTTTTCTGTTGTGATTAATATAATACAGCATCATTTAAAGTACTGAAAATGTTACAATGGCTGTTCATTACTGTCACTCTTTTTCAATTAAAAGATACCCAAAATACTATGACTAACTGGAGAGAGTCGGATGTTTTGATGTTATTCAAGATCACAAACTCTTGCTTTTGGATACTCATCTCCAGGACAGTTACTCAATTTTTGATAAGTGGCACCCCAGATAGTTGGGTCCACTGAGAATAACAGAAATGTTCTATAGAACTCAAACAATAACAGAATTGTATTAATTATAAATAATATACTTACTCTCATTGCAGTTAAGTTTTAGGGAAAAAAAGCACCGATCTATAAAGGAGAATTTGCAGCCTTTGGTCAAATACGAAGTGGAAATCACATAAAACAGCACTAAAGAAACAAATGAGCAAATTTCTTCACATGGGAATTTTGGCTTTCACTTGCTATTTGTGGAAATTGCAAAATGCAAAGCTCTATGGGATACTAGACCCTCACTTCAACCAAATTTTTAATTCATTGTTTAAAAACTTCACACACACACACACACACACACACACACACACACACACAGTTATGGCATGGCCTTGCTCAGCTGTATATGTGTAACCCCCTTCATCCCTCTGAATCAATCATTATTTCATTATTGAAGTATTCCCTTAGATTGCCTGATTTTCCAGTGTTAGTCTCTTGGGGAAATCAGACAAAAAAAAAAAAAAAATTCTTTAATAGAAAAACAGTGCTCTGGAATTGATGAGAGAATTTTTTCCACTTACAGTTTCCCTCCCCTATACCTAAAATAATATCAGACAGTACTTGAAGTATCAGGGGCGGGGACGGCAAGAGTTTCCAGAAAATACTGGGTAATACGTTGTGATTCAGATTCACTCCCGGTACCAAAGGATAGTTAGTGAAAAAATAGCAAACGCCTTCCTCGCAATTGGTTAAAACCAGATGATGAATTTTCATATCAATATGTTCCTAAAGACAGGCATGAATGCTTGAAACGCGCAAAAATAATTTACTCTTCAGTCTCAGATACACAAATATACTTAAGAAAGAGAAGTTTTATTAGGGCAATTTCACTTTATTTTTCCATACAGCAAAGTCAACTACTGCAGTAATAATAAAATAAGCATAAAACAAATTGCAGCCCAAGACAAAATACATAATTTTAAGCAACTACAAGCAGAAAGTAAGTTGTGATTACATAATAGTAAAACCAAGCACATCTGTCCTTTCAGCAGATGAAAGCGGGTGGGTTGCTGATAAGTGCAACATGATAACCAGCTGGAGTGAAGGCTGGATACACAAATTCATTAAACAAGTGCCCATTATCACATTTGCTTTTTTGAGTGCTTCTGAGTTGAAAATTAAAACCGTGAAATTTGAACTGTGTTTTATTTTTCACCTGCTGAAAGAACAGGATCCTACGGCAATTAAAAAACAATCACATAACTATAGCTACGGTGTGCTGTTTGGTTTGCCTGTTTATGGTTTAAATTTTGTGAAAGTCAATACTTGTTTTAAAGATTTCTTTTTTTTTTTTTTGTGAACAATAAACCACTGAAATTGGCAGAAACTGATTTGTATAATATATGTCCTTAGTATAGTTCTTTCTCTCTTGTTTTTTTTTTTTTTCGTTGATGTTTTAAACATGCAGTTTTGAAAAATGTACGGAATATCTGATCCATGATTTCACCTTAATGGTTGAAGTACCTGCTATTTTTGGTAATGATCTTCAGGCAGATTTGGCCCAATGGAGTTTTTGTCAGTCATGAGATCTCGGAAGGATGGCATATCTTTCCAGCTGAAAAAATCCTGGCAAACTACAAGCTGTCCACAATAAAGCAAAGCAACATGTTTGAAGGGATATGGAGTGCTAACTCTGTGCCACTTTTGCAAGCAATTTTGCTCAGTCTGTCATTTTATTAGCCTTAACAAAACTCCTTGTAATTATAGACGTTTTTATTCAAAATAAGATCTTACTATTATACAGGTTTCTCTCTTTTGACTATATACAGAAGTGCAAAAAGTCAACCTTCTCTCTAGACGTTCCAACATGCTAAATTGCAGCATAATCAACCCTCAAGAGTTTGCACACACGCTATAATTCTCATTACGTAAACTTTGAGTATTTGGATTATCAACAAAAAGTCCCTTGTTCTATTTATTGATTATGCAGCTTATTTATAACAAGGCCTGATATTCAGGGATTTCAAAAATATTAAACAATACTTTAACATTTGAAATGGATACAGTAGAAAATAAATTTTATTCTAATATCTAGGATCTAGATCTTCTTATAATAACTAATTACAAACAAAATAAATCATCAAAATATTACTCAATTGTCTGCCAGGATTGTTGCGATAGCAACAACTTAACTTCTTACTTAGCAATGATTATATATTTATAAGATATCCATATAAAAGATCTTTGTTCTTTTAATGAAAACTAGACAAGAACTAACAATGACTGACATTCTTACACTTTAATATTAAATCAGTAAAATATAAATCATTTAGTTAACAATAATACGAATATTCGTATGACACTACATGTAATTCAAAACTGAGTATGTTATGAAGGAAAAACTAATTTTTTTTTGTATTTTGAAAAATTCATCGGTAAAATCTAATAAAACAATAGTCTATAAACTGAAATGGTATTCAATTGTTAATAGAAAATGAAATCTAATAAATGTAGGAAATGAAAAACTACATTTTAACAAGAAAAATAAGTAATATTCTATAATGTAACTAACTACAATAACATGTGAAGTCACCATTACTCTCTTAACATGATTGAAATTACATTGGTATGGGTTCCAACCCGTAATGTAATAATCTAAGGCTTTAATAGATGTACAGTACAATCAGTAAAATCAACACATCAGTCTTATATTAGAAAGCATCTCTCTCAAGCATAAAAACTTGCAGTAAACTTGGAAGTATGGAAAGTTCTATAACCGAACTTTCACTTCTCCCATTCCATACTATAACTACCAGTGACCTAGCCCCTACTTCAGCAATTTTTAGAACTGCTGAACAGAGCAAAAATATCCTTTACTAGCTGCAACATCCAAACCACAAAAAAAAGGAATTCCTTTGGATGAATCCATTCTTAAAAACTGAATGCACATCTATTTTTTTTTTTTAATTTTGTAAAAGGCTTTCTAAGGCTATAAGCAGTTAATCAGAACAAAACAAAACAAAACAAATCACATATAAAATTCACCCATGTACTTAACCCACCCAATTACTAGGTTAATTAAACATTTCCCATTTTCATATTTTGGTTTATCATGCATCTGATGACAGTGCTGCTTTCTTCTCTGTTTAGAGTCACTATTTTAAATGTGACTGTGATGAAGCGTTTAAGCAAATGTGAAACCATTTTTGCAAAGCATTTATAGTCTTTTGACTTTTGACAGAGCTATAAATAGAAGCAAAATAATTTCCTCAAACATTTTTTTTTTTGTTATCGTGTCTCAGAAATGGCATATCCCTTTTGAATAACATGTTATACAGTATAGTATGCAGAAATATTACACTACAATGCATTAAAATAATTTTATATATATATATCTATTATATATATCTCCAGTATGTGTGAGTTTATCTGTATTGAGAGAGTTTGTGTTGTGCTGTCTATTGTTACTGTAGAGTTAAATTGGCCATTTCTGAGACAGCTTTGGTTTCAAAAAAAAAAAAGAAAAGAAGAAAAAAAGAATGGTGCCCTTTGACTGATTAGTACTAGCAGATAAGCAACAAAATGTGGCTCTGAAAACAATAACACTGAAGAAATAATACTCTAATTTGATATACAGTCTATGGCACTTCATGAGAATCCTTAACAACATGGTACTTAAAGCCATGATGTGCTTTAAAAGATACACAGTTGTGGTTTTGCTTGGCACATTCATCTCTGTCAGATCCCTCCCTCACCGCATCTTAAAATCTATTACATTAAAAATATTACTCTCAAACAAAAATGACTGTGCATGCACGCTCTCATCTATAATGGCAATTTTAAATACAAGGTGCACCTTTGTTATTTGTAAACCTTGAAAGAAATAAACTTATTTTTAAAAAATTATATCTTGGTCTACAGACGTACCAATACATAATAGAATCATGGTTACACCACAGTCTGTCTTTTCAAGATGGCATGAATATATAGGAAACTAATTAGGTATGCATATTTTAATGCATAACTCTGTGCTAGAAAAGAAAGACGATGTTGTTCTTTTAGACAGGAATATCACCTCAGCACAAATATCAATTAAATGTACAAAGTGTATAGGCAACAGTGTGCAGTGGATTTCCATGGTGTCTTTTCTTCTGGTTAACATGCAATATGTGGATGTCTTGTGGCTGAGGGGTTTTTGTGTGTGTTGCTTGACGGTATATACAATATGGCTAATGACCTCGTCCTTTACTCTAACCAAGCACACTGTCCTTTCCTCTTTAGTATGATCTACAAGGGAAAGAGAGATAAACTTTGTTAAAACAGACAATAAAGCAGTTTCCAATATATACTGAATATGAAAATTGTATTTCTTGATTTCAAGTGTAAATACACGTATGTCGTTCTAGCTTCATATAAGAACAAAAAACACTTCACGAGTACAAGTGGACCTAAATTTACATCTCTAAGAGAATAACAGGACATGCACAACTTAATAAAATTGTGGGCTTTGCTCAAATATTACCCAATACTGAGCTAAAAGTATAAAATATATTTGCAGAATCAAGGGGCAGAATGTAGTAGAGCTCGTTTTGAGCGCCGTCATTGGGGGGCAGAACTTAAGCTCACTTTAATTCGTCTCTTTTATGGTTTAATAGGTTGCAAGAGTAATCATCTGGTCCTACAAAATTAAAGTCCATGCAACAGTAAGTCCTATTAAACATGACTCATCATATTTGGGTGCTTCATTAGCGCAGTATATGTTTTGGGGAAAAATTATACTTTAAATAACTGTTTTGGATAAAGTTTGGGATTTTTTTTCCCCCCAAAGCCAAGAAAAATAAAAATCTCTTATGCTCCTGACAAATTAAGGTGGAAGAGATATTACAGTGTACTTGTGAATTAACAGTTCCAGTTTTTACATGAACTTTTGTTCTCATCAGAGGATCTTTAAATATTAAAAGTATGCTTTAGAATACAATCTTGAGAATGAAAGAAGTCACCATTTTGCTACACTCAACAACCAGTTTAATTATTGCAACTACTCATGAAAATGAGCAATCATTTGACAAACAGAACATTAAGACTCTAAGCTTTCAAAACAGACAAATCCACTGGTTTGCTAATTGATGAACTTACGGCCACTTGGTATCATTTTTTTTCAACCTGGATTATGGCTCAGAACTAAACATAGTTACATATACACATTCCAAACATACCCAATTGACTACAAAAGCTTAAAGTCGATCTTTTTTAAAACGTGTCAAAAGGAGAACTCTACTTCCAAACCTACATACTACAAAGTAATGTGCTTATTCAGAAATGTGGCTCTTGTTCAGGATAATTTATTATCAGATTATTGAGAAAGCTTCTGAAGTAGACAAAAATCATGTTCAATAATTTAATTCATGATTGCAGCATGTCTTTGGTAGTACTTCTTGGATTGCTCTCAAATTGTGTCTATCTTCTTCTCCTGCATGGGCTCAACCTTTGTCCAGTTATTGCTGTGGATTATGATCACAAGGGCCTCAGAACTGGTTCTCTGCCACCATCTTCTCACTCACACACACTGTCCCTTCTTTGGAAAGGCCCTCAATCCTCCCTTCTCTCTATAGCGACCACCATTGCCCCAATTCACTTATTTGCTGACTCTGCTGGAAGAAGTTGCTCCTTCATCTTTGCTCCAAGAGAAATTTGTTCAAAGCTCTCGTATTTTAAAGATTTATTTATTTATTTATTTGACAGAGAGAGACCCAGCGAGAGAGGAAACACAAGCAGAGAGGGTGGAAGAGGGAGAAGCAGGCCTCCCGCCGAGCAGGGAGCCCAATGCGAGGCTCGATCCCAGGACCCTGCGATCATGACCTGAGCCGAAGGCAGACGCTTAATGACTGAGCCACCCAGGTGCCCCAAAACTCTCGTATTTTAACACAGTGTGCTGAAATTTCCATCTTTATCTCATTGTCTATTCACTTTATCTCACTGACATGGTAGCACATAGTAATACATAGCAGCACGAAAAAATCATTTTTAAGTGTGTTCATGAACAGATACATGGAGGGAAGCAAGAAAGAAGGATCACCCATCTTATTACCAGATTCAGTTTTAAACACGATGGCTCTTTTTAAGTATAAAGAATATTCTGAGCAGATATGATAGATTGAATGCATGTATTCTGAATAAAACAGATCCTCTAAGGATGAAAAATGGCCACCTTTCACAAGTATCTAAGTCAATGTGTCTAAAGGAAAATCACAAGACTTTCAAATTATTTTTTGAGCAATGGCAACATCTTCAGAATTATGCAATCCTCTAAGGTGACTATTTTGAAGTACCTAAAATTCATTCGGATACGTAGATGTATGTGTATGCATAGATGTGAGTGTGTGTATACATCTATTTAAAGTCCAACTCTTGGGCGCCTGGGTGGCTCAGTGGGTTAAGCATTTGCTTTCAGCTCAGGGCATGATCCCAGGGTCCTGGGATTGAGCCCCACATTGGGCTCCCTGCTCAGTGGGGAGCCTGCTTCGCCCTCTCCCTCTGCTCCTCCCCCTACTTGTGCTCTCTCTCTCTCTCTCCCCCTCAAATAAATAAGTAAAATCTTTAAAAAAAAAAAAAAAAGTCCGACTCTACATTCAAATAACCCGTGTGTGTGTGTGCGTGTGTGTGCGGTGAAGCATGGGGGGAAGTGGGTACATGTTCTCATTTAGGATTTAGCAAAAAATTAAAAAATATTTTAAAAAATGATGACCTACACCAGGGCTCAGCAAACTACTACCTGTGAGCCAAACCAGGCCTGCTGCCTAGCTTTGTAAATAAAGTTTTATTGGGACAGAGCCACACCCTTTCATTTCCATATCATCTCTGGCTGCTCTCATGCTACAGGGGCAGAGCTGAAGAGCTCCAACAGAAAAAAGTGGCAACAGAAGCCATGTGGCCCACACAGCCACAAATATTTACTACCTGGGCTTTTCAGATCGATACCATCTATTTAGTTTTACGTCACATTTTTTTCTTCATGCTTGTGTTTATTTCTAATAAAAATAACAATCTAATCAACAAAATTTATTTTCCCTAAGTAGTACGTATATTTAAGTGATATTAACATATGTATTATAAATGTGTATAATAAAATTCCTCATAACCCATTTAAGATAAAAATAAAAGATATAATAAAGATAAAGATAAGGATAAATAAAAAATAAAGATAACCCATTTAAGATAAAAATTCCTTATTCCACTCAAAACCTTCAGTACTGAAACAGATGCTGCTTTCTAAGTACATTCATTCATCTAAGCTTTGTTTAATTTGTCTGTACCTTCTACGTATAGAACTGTGCCAGTCACTAGGCAGGTGTTCAGTAAGTATCTGATGATACTGAATTTAAAAAAATAATTAAAATAAAATAAAACATATAAATATTTTCTCATAAAAATTTTGCAAAATTTTCTGCAGCGCAGCATACCAAGGTTATCTTAAAAAACCACTACGAATAAATACACACTATATATGACATAATGAACTTACTGTTTAGTGATGAAAATTCTACATCTGGGTTACATACTTGTGGCTAGTCAGATGTTCGGCAGATATTATGGGTATCTAGCAAATAAAAAATTATCTGATGAATGATCCATGCAAGCAAGCCAACAACCAAGAGATGAAAACATTTTAATATTAAAATTTTTTAAGAGAAGTGAAATTCAGCTGTGAGGTGACAGTCCTTATCTGGCCAACATAACAGTACGTTAATGTAAACTTAATATCAAGGTAGCAACTCATTGTTTAAAATCTTTGTGTTAAATACTATTCTATAAATGTTACCAGTTTTTAGGAAGTAAGAGAAGTAAAACTATCAAAAATTCATGCACAGCAGTAATTGAAAGAAGCCCTTTTTGTTGGCCTACACACACACACCTGTGGTTTCACTTAGGCAGTCATCCAGAAATCCGACTAGGAAATGCCTTGCCTACTTCTGTGCAACCAATTTCTAACATTTTTGTTCAACTTATGGTTTCTAGCCTTTTTTTTTTTTTTTAAATTAAAAATACCAGGTAGGAATTTTAAAGGAGTACTTCAAAGGAACCCGATGGGAGCCTAGGTTCATTTCAGAACCCATTTCTGAATCCTGATGGCACAATTTATCGTATTTTAAATGGGCACGAGAATTTAAAAAACTTGAGAGAAAATACAGTAAGAAATCAATATACAGGTGCCTCATCGCAATGGTCCCCAAAGCAATGACCTTCCAATTTGTAGCCTGATTCTCCTCCAACCCAGAACTGTGGCCGCTAACCTGGGAACAGGCAGCGCGGTAGCGTGAGGCAGTCAGAGGACTGAAAGCACGGGTTCTAACCCTGGTGGATCCATTTCTTGGCTGTGTAACCTTGAGCCAAGCACTTAATTACTCGATGCTTAAAAGCTTCTTCGTCTGTAAAATGGCGCTCATCCCATCTCGGCAAGGGTGATGGGAGAAGAGCGAAATCACGTCCGTGAAGGCACTTCGTTGTTGTTGTTGTTTCAATTTAGATGTCCTAGACTAATTCAACATATTATAATCCACAGTCTGGAGTGTAAATTAATATGCTTCTATTTTATTTCCATTTCTCAGCTGACATCTTTACACAATTTTTATAGCATTGGCAAATGGCACGAAAATGTGCTCCAAGCATAATGAAGCTTCTCATACCATTTTTCCTGCTGCTGCAGGACAGGATGTTGCACCCAACAGTGTAGAAGCATCAAGGATGGGGCTGTCGAAACATACCAAGGACCTTCAACACCAATCGATGCAGATGAAGGGCCAGCTATAAACTTCTGCATGCATGCAGGCTGCATTTTGTGGCATCAGCTATTTCCAGCATTGCTAATATACTGTAGGCATATACATATGTATGTATATGTAGATATAATATATGTGTCTATATATATATCCATTTCCCTTTTCTTTCCTTTGGTTGTAAAACAGTACGAAGACCCAAGATTATGCATGAAATGGTCACAGCACAATGCAAAAAGTAAAGTGTCCCCTACAACCCAGGTGGCCCAGGGCATGTTGGAATTTGCTTTGCTATAGTTCGGCTTACACCAGCAATTCTGTCGTCATATGTGGTAAATGCACAGAGCTCAGCATCATCAATTTGCACCATAAATGGATCGCGTTGAATCCATTAAGAAATTTCTGCCATAGATTACTTACTAACATGCCACATATGCACAATCTAGAATTCTTGTAAATGAGTCTGATGTGTTAGCATAAATCCAGGGCTATTTTGACAAGCTTCAGAAAAACTAATGGTTTTTTGCCAAGAAATGTTTAAAGCTTGCCTGAAACTTTAAACTACATCCATTTTGGCAGGCTGCTTTTGAAAGTTTTTAATGGCTACACTAATAGCTTATGGTTCTCCAACAGGACGTGGTGTCCGGTAGAGAGCGGGGTTGCCTGCTTCTCACAGCAGTAAATACCAATTCAGATGGCACTTAATTGGCCTTCTCTGCCCAAGGGGCCACATGTTGACTCCTTTGCTTCATTTGGCTACATTTACCCGTAGTCCGTGGGTTATCTGAAACTTGATTTGGCTCTGGATTTTTTCACATGCTATTAACCGTACTGAACTTTGCTTCTGTAACAAACACACCTATATACGTTAAAGCCAAAACCTCCTTCACCTAAGTTTGACTGATTCAACCGTTATTTTCTAGGGCACAATTTAAAATAGGATCAGAGAATGCTGGCTGAGCCAAGGTCAATTTTTAAACTTTAACTATTTTAATAATCATTTTCTTTTAAATAGTCAGTCTTCCACGTCACAAAATTCAAGTTTCTGAAACAGATCCCACTTACTTACGAGTAAACTGTGAAACCATTACTCTACAAACATGTATGGAACACAGAATGACTCAATTTACCATCTTTGATGTCTTTTTTTCCTTCATAACTCTCCAAAATCTATGCTTAGATTTTCTTACAGAAATAAGAGCGTGTGGGGGTTTTTTTGTTTTGTTTTTGTGTTTGTTTTTCCTTGAAAGCACTGAGAATCAAAACCTGGACGCCAATTTAAATTATTTTGAACATACAGTCTGCTTATCAAACAAAACCGTCATGAATTTGCAACAAACTCTATTTACAAGACTGGTCATTTGTGGCATATATAACGTATTTTTAAACATTTTGCCTTTTATTAAGAATTTAGGCAAGAACTAAGAAACAGTATATACCAAATGTTCATAATGGACACCTAAAATTAGCTGCATTTTTGACCGGTCAAAATCCCTGCACGTTGGAGACCCAGTGAGAATTGCTTGTGTAAATATCATTTTAGTAGCTTTAGAAACGGAGCCGCGACAACTCTGGAGCACTTGTAAATGGCATCAAAGCATTCTGCTGCTCATCATAGAGAGAATGTGTAGGCCAACAAGAGGTATCTTTGAAACCCCATGCTATTCAAGCACCCACCACAGCCCTCACGTACACACGATTCCCACTGACCTCAATGGGAAAGCCACGTGCGTAAGGGCTGTTGGACCGAGCTCTATTAGGGTTGGTTTTTAAGAAACAAAGCTGTAAATTAGCAAACCTGGTTGGCTGTGGCTGTTGCAGCGAAGGGAACACTTGTGGCAGATGTTGTTGCTGCGGACACAGTGGCTGGCGTAGCACCGTGCACCATGGGAACTTTCGGAGGGAAAATCAGATAAGCAAACATACAGAAGAGTGTAGCAATATGGAAACCATGGCAACATGGAGGCGATAATGGGGCATGGTATTTATCACAGCAATAAGCCATGTGACGGGACATCATCACCAGCGAGTGACATGCAATCACAGCGCAAAGCGGGACAACATTCCAAGGAGAGAAGGGGAAGGGGGATGAAAGAGAAAAAAAAGGGGAAAAAAAGCTTGTTACCATCAAATCAAGAAAATTGACACAACAGGCTTAATTTGCTACGTCAAAAACAAGAATTTTATATAGTGTTCACAGTCAGACATTCAAAATCTACATCAAAATACAGGTATTTACTTCATTTATACAGTTATCTGTTTGAATGAACGTATTTTTTCTTACTCATTATTATAAAAATACACAGTATATTACTTTTACGATACAGGTTTTTTTTTTTTTTTTTTTTTTTTTACACACCAGAACTCATAGTCCAATCAAAATCCACCAAAGGTGACTAAAGGAAACTTGTGTGTAAAGAAAACATTTGTGTGAGTCCATGTCAATTAAATAGAAAATGGCATTTAATTGACAGGTGTTAGTAAAAGGGAAATGGACTTGCCCAATAGATACAAGTTAAAACTTAGCAGTGGATTTTGAGGGGCTGTGAGGTGCACCATAGGTTTAAGATAATCAAGAAACAAAGCTGGGACCTACCAACACTTGTAGCGGGTGTCATGCACAATATTGAGCCTGCCCATCATGCATTGCAACAGGAAGGTGGATTTGAAAAGGGAAAAGAATTAAAACATCCCATCACACGTGTCATTAGGAAATTCATTTGAACAAAGAAGAAAAATTGTTATTATGGGAACAGTGGCATGTAACTGTCAGCACAATCAAATCATACAATAGCACAGTGATCAATTAGAACTAGTCTCAGGTGAAGAATAAAAGCCAGTTTAACTGTGTGCTGGTACACTTTGTTTCTAATCGCTGCCTAAAAATAAAAGTATTTTGGGAAAAGTTCGGACTTGCTTCATTTTTTTAAAAATCGTATTGTGATTTGTTTTGTTTTAATCTGGTTACTAGCCATCTGGCGGCTTTGCTATTCCTGACTTCAACATATGACTGTATTACACATTTTCTTTATATTGCGCACATGTTAAATAATTAGAGAAACCATTTATTACTAACATGCTAGATAATCCAATGCACAAAACTGGCTTAACGATGTAATAAAACCAAAATATCCATTTTCATTCCCTTGGTTTTATTTCCCTGCTCACTCTAGCAGCAACCACACAGACATGGAAGGGGTGGCGATCATCCATCCGCACAGGGATTTTATTTGGAGGGATACCAAGCAATAAATTATGCATAAAGAGAAAGTGAAACTTCTGCATTGCCTTTGTTTGGAATTTAAATGTAGAAAAAACCTTTAGAGGGGATCTAACTTATAAGTCTCAAAGTGGTTTGCTTAATAGGTATCTGGGGAAACAGGCTGGTTTTCACTGCTGGGTTAGACCTTCAGGACTTCCTAGAACAGCAAACGTTCTAGAAAATTGCACATACAAAAAATCGTTGATTAGACTTCAGTGAAAACCCTGAATGGGAGATAATGAAGATATCTGCATCGCATATGGGGGCTTAACAGTGATGCTTCCATTGTTCCAACCATGGTGTTAAAGTATTACAAATATAGGCCCTGTTCTCTTTTACATATAAACAGTACAAAATTTTTTTTTTTTTTTTTTACCAAGCACCGGGCACTTCCCCACATAAAGAACTACTGTTCTTTCTCTGAGATTATTTTAGATTTCTAGGTTTTAAAATATCAAATGATTTTATATTTCTATCTAAATCTTGGCACATCCTATTTAAACACTAGCAGCATCTGGGATGAACATTTGTTAGAAAAATATCTGCCAATTGAGTCTTGTCAGAGATGGCCCTACAAAACAAAGCTGCCATTGAGAAACACAGATTACTGAGCTGGCATCCCCGTAACAGCTGCAATTAGTCTGTTATCACAATTAGACCGTGGGCACAATGATCAGTGATTCAGCTCGGCCAAGGAGCGAGGGAGGCATCCTCTCAGGTGGAGTGATATTACCCTGAAAGGCATTTTTTTTTTTTTTTTTTTGAGAAACTTGAAGATCTCCATCATTTGCTACTGCTACCGAGTCAAAGACTTGTGAAAGACAACAACAAAAACAGACCAGTAATAACAAAGACGTTAACTGGAGACAGTAGAGCAAGCGAAATTTAATCCTGAGTCTAGATCCTGTGAAATCATTATCCTCTCAAGGTGGGGCACGAGGACTGGGAAAGAGAGGAATGAGAGGATGTATGAAAAACAATAATGTGGTATTCAAGGAATATTAAAGCCAGTTTAAATACTGTACAGGTTATATGTTTTAAACTTACTGTGTATTATTATGCTGCAATTTGCCTATTCTATTTCATCCCATGCGTAATTTAGCCTGCACATGCTGAAAATGAGTTAACTCTCCTATCTGTCTAAAGCTTCTATGATTTGAATTTTAGTTTGAGTTATCTTCCTCATTACCATTATAACCAGTGCACACAGTTTTGAGAGGGAATTGCAGCAAATAAACATAAGGCAGCAATGAAAATACTAGCCAGGTGCAATAACTCACAAAAATGAAGACATAATGCTGTAGGACCCACTTACCAAAACCAAAAATCACTTTGAAATGACCATAATATCCATCTTTACATCAAATTGGGTTGATTTACTAATAACGATGCACAAATAGCCAATTGAAATTTTTTTCTTTAATTTTCAACACAAGGCAAATTTTAAGTGAATGTATTTGTCAATTTCAAATTTCCCCTATGAAGATATTTGCACAGCAGAATGATGTGTTTTTGAGGAATGCATTACTGTTTGAAGATGCAGGGAAAACAAGTAGGAAGGTAATTCACAAATGCGATACATGCACAGTTAAGAATACTTCAAGGAGAAGGGAAAGAAGTAGAAGAGAGAAAAAGGATTTTAACGGAGAGGTTCGAATTTGGATGTGGTAATTCAAGCCTATGTATGGCTACAAGTATAAAGCTGATTTAGGGTTTTCTAAAATTTGTATCATTTAGGACTAAACTTGTGTCACTTAGGGCTCAAAATTCACAATCAATTGAATTACTCTCAAAATTGATATCCAAAACAGCAACAGCTTCATACAGTTTGTTTCTATGTTTTGAATTCTATTCGATTGCTTAGTGAATTCAAGAAATAACAAATAAAACCTAGTGCTTATTACATTCCAGGCTTTATTCTAAACTCTTAGACCTGCCTATGAAAGTGCTTTAAGAGAACGTTATATGAAATTGTTTAAAACTCATTTAAACCCAACCTTATGAAATAATTACCATTAGTATCCCCATTTATAGATGAAAAAAAACAAGGTATGGAGAGAGATTATAACTTGTGGTGGAGCTGGATTTAAACTCCCAAGCCTGATTTATAATCACTATGCTGAGTTTCAAGTAAACCATCTGCATTAATTTCATTAATTATAGTAAAAGTGACAAGCTGGGAATTTTTTTTCTGTTTTCAGCCCCCTGCACCTCCCCTCTCACTCCCCGCCCCCCAAAGAAAATCTCCTGGCCTTCTGTTGCTTTCTATCTGGTAAGTTGCAATACAAGCCAAAGCTGAAGTTGCTTAAAGCACATATATTTTTAGATGGTTTTAAATCACAAGCCCACACTGAGGGCAATATACTAGGAGGAGAGAAGAAAGGTGTGTTTTTGAGAATAGGAAGTAAGCACAAATGGTGAGGGAGAACAGGGAGAAAAATTCCTCAAGGTACAGAGGAGGGGAGTCTGCAGGGTCATGAGTAGTTGGGACACATGGCCTGTTCTTCCACAACCACCCCACAGGCACAGGCTGTCAAGGGAATGGGCTGCTTATGAGGCCAAGGCGCTCAGGTAGGCATGCCTGTACCCAAGGCAGCCTCAGGAACTCTGGAGTGCCTGCCTCGCTGAGACCCTGTAAGCATGGGCAAGGATCACAGCAGCGTGACCAGTGCCCGCTAAAGATGGAGAATGGGCAGCCTGTCTACCCTACTGGACCTCACAGGACCTCTCTTTGAGGGTGGGGATGGGAGGGAGGAGATGTGAGAAGGGGGTTCTGGAATCCTAGCAATGTCTGGTATTTCTATCCAACACAGTGAGCTTAGAGTTTAGAGGCGGACTTAATTTAAATTCAAGAAAATAAACTGATGTACGTAACAGTGACATTTCTTACCTACTCTAATCTTGGGGGTGAAATTCATACCAACAACCTAAGTAGACCCTAGATTATGCATGATCTGTATGAATATTCAATTTAGTCTTAAAGGGTGAAGATTTAAAAAAAAAAGAAGTAGTATATATCTAAAACTTAAAAAAAAAAAAGAAACTTGAATGTGAACTTAATCTAATATTTGCATTTATTTTTAAATGAGATGGAGGGTATAAAACATCAGTCATGGAGTCAGGGTATCAATAAGGCCTCGTTCATCTTTTAGGCCAAATCACTTTTTAGGACTTCATGTAAAGCTCACAGAAGTTAAGAGACTGACTGAGATCCCCCCGACCTGATTTCAAGTTCTATCTAAACCTTACAAGCCATGCAACTTGGAGCAAATCACTGGACCTCTCTAGGTGCCAAATTACTCACTGGTAAAATGGGACTATTAATGCCAACCTTTCAGGGTTGTTGTGAGAACAAATGTGAGATAATGTATATAAAGTATCCAGTGTAGTATGGCACAGAGCAAACACTCAATAGAGGTAGCTCTTTTGAACAAAATGTGTGAAACAACTGGGCCAGAAGCCGTAGGGAGTCGTGGAACTTGGAACTGGAGAGCATGCAGACCTTCTAAAGGATTGACATTTTGTTTTTATTTAAACACTCCTAGACAAATATTTCTGGATTCTAGATTTAGCTCCTGGGTCACAAGTTTGTAATCCCTAGTGTCAACACTGGTCTACCATGTGGCATTGATTCAGTGAATGGATGGAGGGGTGGGTGGGTGGGTGGGTGGATGGATGGATCAATGAGTGGGTGGATGGGTAGATGGATGGATGGAAAACGGGGAAGGAAAAGAGGAAGGGAGGGAAGGAGGGTGAGAGACAAAGGAGGGAAGGAGGATAAGAAGGAAGAAGAGATAGATGGTTGGACGGATAGATGGATAAATGGATGTATGCATGCATGCATGGAGGGATGATAGATGGGTAGGTGCCACATAAGTCCACTTTTGCTATTAAAAGTTATGATATATAGTAATTTCTTTTTAGCTAGCTACCTGGCTTGCCACTGGACCCCCATCTTTTGCCGGCAACCTAGTCTGTATACAATCACCTCCTCTAATGGTTTAGACAACTATACTTCACTGTAACTTCAATGAATAGACCTACATACCACTGAAGTTATTAGTGAAGCAAGAGACTACAGAGCTCTAAAACTCTAAGCTACAAAAAAATAAATAACTTCTATTTTCTTTTCAGTTCCAATAAAGCCTTCAGAATATACCTTCCAAATTATTATATTGTGGGCAGTTAGGATGCTCTGATCATATAATTCATCTGTATGCCTGCAGAGTAACATAGTCTTTGGCAAATAAACTTCCTTTTCTCCCAGGTATTATATATGAGATTACATCAATTTGTGGTGGGACGGATTTCCTGTAGTTCTTAAAGAGTATTTAAAAATTGAATTAGCTGGAAAATTTTTAAAAATTGAGAAATTTCACGTATAAACATCCAAATGAGGTAAATAACTAGAAAAAAAAAAAAGTCACAAGATCTGGCAACCCTGGACACCAGGGCCACTACATTAGATTGTGCAGGCTTGCATGGGAGGCAGAGACACAACTACCCTATAAAGTAGATGGAGCCACAAAGGATGTGCAGTGTACAACAGGTACAACCTGCCAGGCGGATATTCCTCTGAGGCAATTAAAGGCTAAGTCAAAACATTCACCGTCCCCCTTTAGATTGGGCCTGTGCTCCCCAGTGCCTCCCAGGCCCCACAGTTCCTAATTTATTTCTTGTTTCATTTGTTTATGTTTCCTGCCTGGCCCCTAAGGCATTTTAGTTTACATTCTCTGCATTACATTTCTTTCCTTTCTGGCTGGCTGACAAAGTGGTTTGGCAGAAGTAAAGATGGGTTATCCATTTTAACCTTCTAATGTCATACAGCCAATTTTTTTTGTACTCAAGCACATATGACAAATAATGACAATAGTTTAAAAGAATGACTAAGGTTTTACCTACTTCTGATTATGTGACTAATAAAGGTTAAGCCCTTTAAACTGGGTTACAAATAGGTGTAATCTTATATTACTATTGCAATAATTTCATATTTATTAGAAATATCAAGAACAGAATATAGAATATCTCTGATGCAAAATTCATCATAAAATGCAAATATATCTTAACATTTTCAGCACACTTCAATATATGTGACACATTTTATTTAAATTAACAATGCTTAGTTTCTAGAACAGAGAGATAAGTATGATTCCGAATTATGAATGTGTTTATTGTTTTTCCCTAACTTGATCCTTACTTAGCTTCTTTTGCTCTGTCTTATCCACACACTAAAAGCCTTTCTAGGGAGGGATTACTGTCATAAATATCATTGCATAAATTCAATTAATGGTTAAGCTTATTTAGAAAAGTCCTTAGTCATCAGAATGTTGTTGGAGAAACTAACATAAAACCCATGTAATAAGATAGAAATGTTAGATTTCCTTAAATAATATATGGAAGAAGTTAGATTCTTTTATTTTTAGATTTTAAAGACACTCACTTTGAATGGCAATGTTTTATTCAATGAAAATAAACAGACAAAAATAATCTTTAATTTCTTCAAAGAGATTATGGTAGCTACCCACAATCTCTTTAAACTTTAGTGATCTGGCTATAGAAAAATTGATAGATTATTTATTGAAGATGGCATAAATCTAGGGGTATGGCAATTTTTATATAAAAGCAAAAAGATTAAATTCTGGAAATCTCCGAAGACCTATATATGTTGAGAAAAAATTTTTAATCTTATAAAATATAGGAGAAATATGTAAGATATGAGAGATTTTTCTCCTCTGAATGCATAAATACCTTACAGATCAAAATGATTTAATTTGTATTCTACAATGGACAAACCGCAACTTGCTAGATCTTATTTCGTGAGTACAAACATTTTATCCATGGTGCCTAAGGCATATGCTATTTTAATTCATGGAATACTCCAGATACTCCAGTTCACTGAATGTTGCTACATATTCTACATCTGGATGGCCAGCTTTCGGAGATACACTGTATAAAAAGTTGTGCTTAGCAGTAAAAATTACCGTGAATGTAATTTATTCTTTTGTTCATGATTCAAAAATAAGTGATCACATTCCCTCACGGCATTATGAACCTAATGCATTTAAATACTGTCAATATAGGGTAATATACTGATGATGCTGGACCTCTGACCTACACACCTCGTCATTCATTTATTAATTTAATTAGTAAGATAAAATCATTTTATTAAATACACCTCTGAACCCATGGTAGTTATTTCAGAAAGGTTAAGAGGGAAAGAGGAAAATGGGATTAGTCTCCAGTTAGTTAGTTGAATTCCAGATTATGAGAAGTTTAATGTGTATTTTCTGAAATAATATGTATTTTCCAGGTTTTAAGAAGTTTAATATGTATTTCTTCTTCTGTACGAAGAGTAAAAATAATAAATTTTCAAGTAATTAAATGACTGATTGTTTCTAAATTTTATACCCTTGTGGATAGCACTAGAGTATGCTTATGTCACTAAGTTGAAATCAACTGAAACCACAAATGTATAACTCAGTAGTAGACGTAAACCTCCCTGGGCACTTAGGAGAATTTCAATATTAGCTCAGGAGCAAAAAATGATTTTAAGCAATGTACTGATTGGTAGCAATAAGAGCACTTTTGAAGAGCTCTGGAACACAGAGTCAGTTTTTTGTTGTTGTTTTGTTTTGTTTTTGTTTTTATTCTCCACCTTGAAAACAAAAAGGCTGAAAAATAAAAATCAAAACTGGAAGTGTCATTTCATCGAATTCAGATTTACTCTATGGAATCATGACGGCAAAGGGGTCTTACAGCAGGAAGTGTCATAAAATAGCTTGACAGACATATAACAGTGTTGAGGAAGGAGGAAAGAAAAAAGAGAGAACTGTATTTCAATTCCAAATTACACAAACAAAAAGAAATATATAACACATCACACTGATCTTTAATCCACTTCTCATTAAGCTAAAATTCTCCGTTTTTAAGGAAAACCACATGAGATACCTCAGGTAAGTTTCCACTGTTGACCACCTTACCTTTCACCTTATCTACGGCTAACAGCAAACTGGGGGCAAGGCTTATCTGCTCTACCAGCACAACTCTCTGCAGCTCGTCAGATTCGTTCATTAACAAGCTCAGACCCCTTACCTGGTGGGAGAAATGCTGTATGTTGTTGCAACTGCATGTTGGCTAGAGCCTGTTGGTATTGGAAAATACCAGTGTTAAAGACTGCGGTGGCACCGTTGGTTTTTTCAAGAGCAGGCCTCTTTGGTAATGGGGGAAGTACAGCTTGAGGAATTCCCTGTTCAGTGAATGAGTATAAAAAACAAATACCAGTAAAAAGAGAAAAAGAAAAAAGAAAAATCAGTTGAAGGCTAAAATTGTTAGGAAGCATGAGCAAGCAAGCAGCAGAGCACTGAACTACCCAGGGGGAAAAAAAATCCAATCAACAAAAATGAAAGAAAAAAAAAGGCAAGATAAAAGCTTTAAAGGAAGCATTATTTTTGTCCAAAAAAAAGCAAAAAACAAAAAAAAAACCCCAAACCAAACCAAACCATACCAAAAAAAAACCCCACTAGGACGAGAGCACATGTTATAATGTGTTAAAGTGTTTTAAGTCCCATAATGCTTCAGGCTTTCTGTGAGAAGCCACTGATTTGGGGAAAGAAGAAAAGCTGCACTGCGAGCTCCATGAGGATTGACGAGTATAAGCAATGTTAATTGTTAATTGTACAGAGTGACCGAAACAGGTAAAATAAAAACTATTTCCACTCTGCTCCTCCCCCCAGACCTACCTAGACATGCAAATATCCCAGAGCATGCAAGTTTTTTTTTTTTCTTAAACACTAAACTATAAATATTTACAAATAAATAATTCTATCACTAAAGCCATGCTAACCAAACAGGTACATAAATATACAGTCAAAAATACATTTTTAATGTCCTTAAAGTATTTCACTAGAACATTCTACAATGTAGTTAAACTGAATGTGGGCTGCTGGGCTTTTGGAATCTTTCATGGTATGATATCTGTCCAGGTACTTATAGTATAGTCTTCCCACTAATTTTGTCAGGAAACCACACTCAGTTTTTCATTGTACTTTACAATTTTATAACAGAAAAAGGAATATATATTTTTAAATTGATAAAAAAAAAAACTTGTATCTACAATAAAGCTACATGCCAAGCTAAAAGGTGAAAGGTCATAGTACCAGGTCAAAGGTTGCCTCGAGGGGTCGCTTCAGTGATTTGACAGCCGACTGAGTCTTAATTAGCAGGCAGCGAGCACATGATGGCAATGGGCCAGTGGGGTTCAAGCGCATTAACATAAACAGCAAGCAGAGGTGCATCATGGGGGCAGCAGTGCATTTTTGGGTAGGTGAGAAAAAACAAATAAAAAAACAAATCATCGGAATGCCATATACAACGAATAACAAGACTAAGCATGCACAATAAAGGCACTACTGAGTTGTTATTGGGAGGATAACTCCTCTTTGTAGTTAATTACAAACAAGATACTCTAACAGAAAAAAAAAAAAAGAGTGAAAGGAAGAGAGGAGGAGAGAGTCTGCCTTCTGTATTTTTGCTCAAGTATCCGTAAACAAACACAGAAAAGACCTCTCTCGTGATTATTTTACTGTGCTGTGAATACCACACAGTATGTGTTATGAATATCTTCATGACTAAGTCATATATATTTATGTAAAAAAAAGGACAACATTAAAACAGCTAAGCAAAGAACAAAGAATGGACTCATTAAAATCAGCTATTAGATCACATTAAAATTTACCTTAAGAATATAGGGATCTGCTCTAAAGGATCCAATCTCTAACTCCTTGAGTACTGCTGTCTTTCTCCTTTCTGTACGATGGCAAAGCCAAGCTTCTCTAGTTTGACAATTATGTTTAATGCCACAACATGACTTAAGACGATCTAGGTAGCACACGGTTGAAAATCTGGTGGCTAATCCTCAGAACAATTTTGCTTAAGCAATTCTCCTAAATAGTTCCAGATTATGTTCTTGTTAAAAGCAAGATACATGTAGAGAAGAGCCTTGATGTGCAAAAGAACACACCGAAGGGGAACAACGGCTGATTAGATGGCACACAGAAAAATAAGAGGACCGAAAATGGCAGTATCGTTAGGTTGAAAAAGGAGACGGGTGTTCTTTACAAAGCGGAAATTTCAGAAACCCTATATCCAGAATAAGACAGAGTAGTAAGAGTTAGGCCAAGGGTAGGAGCAATCGGAACCATTTGAGGAGTTACCCTCACATCTG
Source organism: Leptonychotes weddellii (assembly GCF_054177405.1). Lineage (NCBI taxonomy): Eukaryota > Metazoa > Chordata > Mammalia > Carnivora > Phocidae > Leptonychotes > Leptonychotes weddellii. The sequence continues at coordinate 92,903,420 of NC_138369.1, read as the reverse complement.
TGAATGGTTAACTTCATTATGTATTGTCGGGGATACCTGAACAAACATATCTTCAGCAAAAAAAAAAAGAAGAAAGAAAAAAAAAATTGAAAGGTTAATAAAGGAACAGCTTGTAGTCAGATACAGTGGTTCAGTCTGGCGGCTAGCAGAGACAGAGCCGGGGCCGCTACTCACCATGGCGGCTGCAGTGGCTGCAGCCTGAGCTGCTGCAGCCTGGTTGACCTGGTACTGGGCAGCCTTGATCTTGGCTTGCAGATGTGCGGGAGGGTGAAAGTATTTGCACTTTTCCCGTGAGCATCTCCCTTTGATGTAATCCATGCACACGGTGACTGTGTTGTCATTGGTGTCAATCATTGTGCTGTCAGCAGGATGAGCAAACCGACAGTCGTTTTCTCCTCTGTTGCAATTGCCTCGCTGGTACTCTCGACATACCTACGAGGTCATGAAGCGCAGGGGGCTCAGTCAACATTGGCAAATAGAATCTTTCCGAGGATTTTGACTTAAAGTGCAAGACTGGTGGTAGAAGGCCACACGCGAAGGGGGAAAAGATCGTTTGCAAAAAAAAAAAAAAAGACACCGAATAACTTGAGTTCCTCATTGAGTGCACAAGTTATAACCCCATCTCAGTAGGACTTCCATGAGAAAGAAAATGCATATTTGATATGAATTATGGTAAGACATCTAATTTAAATTATGTTGATGTACTTATTAATTACCAAGGGAAAAAGAGTAACTTTACAGTGAAGAGACCTGGCAGACCCCACTTTAACCAAGTGATCAAAGTTAATAACGCCAAGAAGACATAATGGCATCATGTATCCATTGATAGGACGCACCGATAAAAAGGCCACCACATCACTTTCGTTTATTATTGCTGAGACTGCATAACCTGAATTTAATCATGACAAAACATCAGACAAACCGAAGGGGGGGAATGTTTTACGAAATAACTAATCAGTACTCTCTTAAAAGTATCAAGGCCGTGAAAGGCAAAGGACGATGAAACACTGTCACCGACTGAATGATCCTGGGGTCAGAGAAAGGATATTGGTAGAGAAACTGGTGAAATCTGACTGAAGTGTGTAGATTGGCTAACAGCAGAATATCACCGCCAATTTGTTTTGTAAGTGATGACACGGTCGTGTGAGTGGTTAATATTTAGGTAAACTGGGTGACAGATAGGCAGGAACTCTTGGTTCTATTTTTGCAACTTCTGTGCTATCTGAAATTATTTACAAGTAAAAGTATAAAAAGTAAAACTTGATAGCTTTTTAGTAAAATGTTTCCAAGTGCTATGTTTCTGATCATTAGAAATTCACTTGGTAGATATATGAAGCAGAGGGAAAAAGATTAGTTTTTGTTACTGTCTATTTGGTTTATATCTGTTAATTGTGGATGGAGTCCCTGGGGAAAGGGTGAAAATGGATCATTTCTCATGTGTCTGCTCAATTTTGACTCCTCCTATTGAAGTTTGTCATGATGGCTGCTCAAATCAGGAAGTTGCCAACACCGGCTTCATTTGGGACAGTTTGACCTTGTTACCACAAGAGGGCCATCTAAAACACAGAATGTCCTTTTAATATTTCATGCTCCTACTTTGTGCTTCAAGGAGACAGTTTTTATTTTTCACGTATCTTTCCACAAACTGAGAAAATATACAGACCCCAAGCACTTTATTTTGGAGTACAGCAAGAAAGAGAAACGGGAACCATGTTATGATTTTAAAAGCAAAGGTTTTCTTGGATTTGTGTACATAAAATGATCACATTCAATTCTAGGTACTTTTCCTCCCCATTATATCCATATCCCACTATTGAGCAAAGTGCTTCCTTTTAAGAAGACCGCTATAATTCGTATCATGCTACATCTGAAAACGGGCATTATAAATGACATCTTGCACTATTTTTAAACCTCGAGCTAGCTGAAGCCTTGTATTCCATATACACAGCAATGAACCGACTTTATTCATCACCTCATTCATTTATTTAATTTAAAAAATTTACTGAACAAATATTATAGGCCAGACACTCTGAGAGATATTAAGAATCCAGAGATGACTTAGGAAGTTACAGAGTACCCTCTTGTTTTTTTCTCATTGCGTCTGTCTTCTCGAACAGAAGAAAACAAGGCTAACCAGGAGTTTATAATTTGAAAAGCGAAAGTGATTAAGCCCTTCCCCTGAACTACTGTCCTCCACTCTAGCTGATTAGCTGCGGAGCTTTCTACACCACAAATCCCCAGTCCCTAACCAACACTTAACTGGATTAGGCTCAACAAAACAAGCAGGACAAGAGAGACACACTTAACTGAGAACAAAAACTTCTCATGTATGTATATGAAATTTATGCTGAATTTATACTATCGTATGAACAAAAAGGCTATCTTTGTGTTGAAGCAAATCCATGTCAATGCAGTCTCATACGATAGGAAACTCTACATGAATGCACACTTCTGGGGTTAGTTCTCCAGTAATTCTTGCTTTCTTGAACATGCTCACAGACGAACTGGCAACAGATGAGCTGACACCCTCCCTGTCAATTTATCTTACTCTTTGCCACACTGACAAGAAAGATCTGAAAGCAGCCTATTTGTGGGCTCTTTAATAACTATTAAAATCTAATATTCCTTATTTTCCCAAAAACAATTATGCCAGTGCCTGGTGCCAGACATTTGAGTGTCATTCTCCCAAAATACAATCTGAGTGCTGGGCTTTTGACTTTTTGTTTCTCTGTCTCAACACTCTTTTCACCTTCAGTGATATAAACCAAGATTCAGATTGCATACAAATGGTCATTCTAATACACCTCATTCCTCTCTGTTTGCTTCATGCATGTGAGTGTGTGGCTGGTACAGCTTAAGGACTGGTTTATTATACTTTTCCACTCTTTGCTCTCTTGCAAGATGCAATTTAGGAGAATTCTCAATGTATTTAAAGGGATTGATAACTAGGAATCCACTTAGAATTTGTCCCCAAACCAGCCTTTTTGAAGGTTCAGAGGATCTAGTCAACTGCTTTGGCATGATCTGCATTTTTTACGGTCTTATTTTTTCCTAGCTTCAAGTTCTCCCAACACGAGAAATGGAACAGAATAAATACACTGAAATAGCTGTTCTCCCATTATTTCTGCTTTTGAAAAAATAAACAAAAAACAAAAAATCTCCTGTGAAAACTTGTACTGCTGAGAGCTATCTGCGAGGGGGGCTAGTGAAGTGCGCCACGTGCCAGATGTGTATCTGCATCCCTGGTACCTACCTGAACAGAGCAAATTTCCCAAGGCTTTCAAGACACATTTTTGTCTAATGATCACCAATAAAACAGGATCTATCCCTTGACTGTCGAACTTGGGTTTGGCCTGGTTTCTTTGATGAACTCAAGAAAACTTTAGACTATGCTGATCCTCAAAAACAAATCTCTTAGATGTAGTATTATATTAGTAAATGAAATAAGCGGCTGACAAAATGTCAACAAATGTGATCTTATAATTCGAATCAGGATAAGAAATTGTACGATTTACGATACAGAGAAGTTAAAACACAACAGGTTTAAAATCCTAACACCACTGTGGTTCTTTTTTCTCTTCTCATCCAGTCTTCCGCAGGTACACACTTTTCAAATAGTTGTAATGATGGTACAGCTACTACTTGGTGACCTGTTTTTTGTTCAACAGTGTGCGTAAGCATTTTTTTGTTTTACTCAATAGTGTCTGGCGTGATCATTTGTGATGGCTGCATCAAATTCCACCAAACCGATGTGCATACTATAGGTAACTCTTTCAGAGATCATTTAGATTATTTCTAGATGTTCTCATGTTACAAATAATATTGCAAAGAGTATGTTCACGACTATAGATATTTAAAAAAACATTTTCTAAGGTTAAATCTGCGGAAATGGCATTAGTGGGTCAACAGATACAAGTACTTTTTATACTTTGGTAAGTGGATTAAATAATTAAATTAATTAGATTAAAATAATTCCATCTATTTAGCTAAACACAAAATGTGTTTCTTTTTTTTTTTTTTAAAGATTTTTTTTTTTTTTTTTATTCATGAGAGACAGAGCGAGAGAGAAAGGCAGAGGGAGAAGCAGGCTCCCAAGGAGCAGGGAGCCCGATGTGGGACTCGATCCCAGGACCCTGGGATCATGACCTGAGCCGAAGGCAGACGCTTAACCATCTGAGCCACCCAGGCGCCCCACAAAATGTGTTTCAATCAAGAAAATGTTGAGTCTTTTACTCTGTAAACATTAAGGCAGGATTTGTTTTGTAAATCAGGTAAGTTTAATAAATTTTCATACAAAATAGGTAAGAGTCTGCTTTTACATTAAAACCCATCAAGTCAATAAAGATAGCCATTGAAAACATTTAAATACTAAATTCCATTTCTAGAGCCATCGATGCAATAAAGTTTATAACTTTAAAAAATCAAAAGAAAAAAGTATTTAGAAAACTTCCCAAAGAAATGTGAATTATTCTATGTAAACCTTTTCTCGTTAATTAAATAGCAGTAGTAGAGTGGAAAGAAAATAGAGTTTAGCATCAGAAATTGTGGGTTCTATCTAGTTACTATACTTACCAGCTATGGAATCATGAATACTGAGTAAGATAATGGATAGATAGCTGAAAACACATAATACAAATCTGGTTAAAATAAATAGTTCTGTTATTTGACCTCTAGGGTTTTTTTGTTTTGTTTTTTTATTAATGTGACAAGCGTATTTCAAAATGATTAGAATAATAATAGGTTTTATAAGTAGTATTAAATTCAGCAATGTTCTGCAATTAAGGCATTGGAATTCTCAGGACATTAATGTCAATGTTTGAACTTATTCAAAACTGGACAGTCATTTGCATGTTTGTTAAGGAGAGAGCTCTTTGAAGTAATATATTTTGTGCTCACCATATTTAACTCAGTCATGTTTGGAGAACAACTTCCAAAAGCAGGAACAGAGAGCTTATCATAACAGGAACAGGCACTATTTTAATATTTTAGAAAGTCATTTTAAAGTTTCATGACAAATATTATGGAGCTTATTATAAGCTTATATATATATATATATACACACACACACATATATATACACATATACGTGTGTGTGTGTATACCTGTTGTTCAGTAATAACCACCATAGACTTTATTTTCCATTAAGCTTGAGCTATATGAAACTTTAAAAAAGGAGTACTGGATAATCAATAATTTTATCAAGGTATCCAAAGCATTAGTAGTCATGAGTATACAAGCTAATGCCAAGAATTGTCTGTATTTTCAACTCAAAAAGGATTATAATCTCCACAGTTTAAAATTCTGGTGGTTATGGGTAATGATCTTAGCTGATTGTATAATTAATTCCCAAGAGAGGTATCTGATGATGTCATATCTAGTTTCAATCCGTTATCAAATAATTGTACAAATTTGGTCCATCTAAACTTCAGACATCAATGTCAGCTACCTCAGAGGATTTCTGTTAAAATCAAATGGGAATTGTCTTAGGGGTGCCTGGGTGGCTCAGTCGGTTAGGCCGCTATATTCGGCTCAGGTCATGATCCCAGGGTCCTGGGATTGAGTCCCGCATCAGGCTCCCTGCTCAGTGGGGAGTCTGCTTCTCCCTCTCCCTCTGCCTACTTGTGCTCTCTCTGTCAAATAAATAAATATTAAATAAATAATCTTAGAAAAATAAAATAAAAAAAAAAAACAAATGGGAATTGTCTTTGAAATCTAAAAGGCAGAACCCCTCATTACCATTAAGCCAGAGAACACAAGCACATTTCTATAGATAATATAGCTAAGAGTTTGTCACCTTACCTCATGTAATTACAAAAAAAAAAATCTGTATAGAAATGGCCAACTGAAAAAAAACCTTCCATTAAATCCACTTCCAGATCTTCATTTATTCATTCCTATGAATGAATGCATAAACCAATAGGACAGGACAATACACACAACTTTGAAACAAGCTCATCAATATGCCAAAATGCTGAAATCTATCGTTACTTTTATTACTCTTTCTAGATAAATGAAGATTGGGAAAGTTTAGCTTTAAGTTGAAGGAAGAAATGAGTGGAAGAACTGCAAAAATGAGTGGCCAAGCTTAGTAATTACTGTATTTTAAACAACTGACAACTCTTTCCTCTCCCAAACAAAGCTCCAACTAGCTACAGGGAATAGTAACTGATGGACTAGATGTTTTAAACGGGATAGAACTAATTTTAAGGAGCCATTCTAAAGCCTTATGACAGATTTAAAAAATAAACTACATAGACCTGTGTGCATAAAACTTGTCATATTTCTTAGTAATTTTCTAAAGATATTCAAATATCATAGAAGCAGTAGCTAACCACCCTCCCCAAAAATACAAAATTACAATAATCCTATCAATAAGGCTCTTTCATTAAAAGCATCTGCTTTTCTAATCTTTTGAATCACATGTCTTTTATATGCAATAGATCATGACAAATCCATTAAACTCCTATAAAAATCTCAAGCTACGCATGCCTTCCACTACTACTTGAACCCTCATTTAGCTTTAAATGCTCTTTTTTTTGTATGCAGTCAATGGAGACCATATTGTTCTGTGCCTGTATGAAAAAAGTCTCTAGACTCTTCTGTGTCAATAAGGAGAGGAAGCGATCAGCATCCAATGGCCTAAATTAGGTACTCATGTCATGATTACGTCAGTAGAATAAAACTTTTGGCACAAGAATAATCTGTTTTGAAATAAACAAACCCCAACTGAAAAACATTAGAAGCCAAGTGGTGTGCCCACCTTTCCTGGAATATATCCTATGTTTATCTCATATAGACTGTTAATATAAAAATGATGCAGTTAACCAAATAGCAACCTAATATCTTCATCAGTATCTGAAATATACAGTCACTGGTTAGTTTTTTGTTTGATTAATGCTCTTATGCAATATAAATGACCTTAATAATTACCAGTTTACTTGAAATATTTCGTTATGTGCACTGTGTTCTCAGCAACTTAACAAAATGTCGAATGTTAAGTGTATTGGAGGAGGCAGGTTTTTAATTGAGTCACAAATAACTGTACATAAGGTAAATGATGAGAAGTTAAGATTTAAATAGCAGGTGTTCGCACCCTGTGGAGTAAGTATTTTATAGACTATTTGCATTTAGAATCACCGGGCAGATTTGTGAAAAAGACTCCCAAGCCCTACTGAAAACCTACTGCATCAGTCTATGCGGATGGGGCCCTGCATTTTTCGCAATCATCCAGGTGATTCTAATCACATTAAAACTTGAAAACCACTGCTCTAGGACTAGGGGCAGAACGAGATGACATATTTTGTAGTTGGAATGCTCAAAATGTAAACATGTTCCCAAGGAGAATGTTAACAAATGTTAAAAATTCTTCATGTTTTATCTTCTCTGTTGGATTACACTAAACTCTGAATAAAGGCATGTGTCTTTTTGTGATTAATTAATTAACTGGTTGACTGGCTCATTTTGCATTCATTTAACAAGTTCCTGGGTATCATTTACGAGCTTGGCACTATCCCGATGTAGACCTTTTCTTGTTATGGATAAGACAGCAATTAAAAGGTTTCAAAGATATTCCTCACCATATTTTTTACTTCAAAGATGTTCACTAGTTCTCCCTTGGATATTGTTGCTCTTCAGAATAAAGTAAGGTCCTTTCCAGTACCTATAGATTTTAACAATTTCTTAAAATAATCACTGAAAATAAAACTGCTGCTTGGAAATTACAAAAAGGTATCCCAAAGTCACAAAATGGAATTTTAAAAGCCTCATTTCAGTGACCAATATTTAAGAGCTTTGCTCCTCTTTAGAGAATACCATAAATACTGAATTTTACAGTATAGAAAGTACGCAGCTACAGTCTCCTAAAAGGTATCCAACAAACAATGGATAATAGGGATACTGATACAAAGTTTATGTGTGTGTTTTACATCTATGTATTTAAATAAAATGTGTAATATATATTTGTATATTGAAATTAATGCAATATATTTAAATAGATTTATTTAAATATTACATTTAAATAAAATTTTCAATAGCTTATAGCTGGCATGAAAAGCACAAAGACAACCTAAATGTCCCTTAGAATGTCCTAACTGGATGCGATCTTATGGATTATCTCGTTCAATCCCCTGATTTTATATGTGTGGAATATGAGGCTCAGAAAAGATGAGAAACTTGACCCAAGGCTACTCACCTAAATTAGCAAAATCGCTATTCTTGGGTTCCTGTTGTTGGATTTAACATTTTTTGTAGCCTCACGTTGGGTGCTGTAAATATGTGTCAATTCTTCCAAACAGAAGAACTAGAACTCTGATAATCTATGGTATTTTTAATTTCCTTATGGTCTAACAATGTGAAGCAAAAAGAGAGAAAGAAGTGGCAAGAACAGCTGGCCAATATTTAAACTAATGTAAGCTTTTTTTCACCTTAAAAGGAACTCAAAATTAAACATGTACTTCAGAGTTCCACGAGGAAAAACTATAGATTTAAACCTAAATAACTAAGCATGTGGCCAATCGGCAAGTACGTGTGTGCACTTACTGCCACGTCATTTAGATCCTTGTGTGCCGTGCACTTGGTGCCAGGGGAAATAGGCTGGAGAGAGGAGTGTCTAAAATCTCAGTGCCGAGCAGAAAGCCACGCCCCTGAGCCTCGGCGATATGCTAACAGATTGTAACTGTGACACTGGAGCAGATCCTCTTAGCCAGAAGAAGATAGGAAGCTGCCCTCCCACTGTCAAGCATTTAGATAAGAGGAATTCAGGTTGAGAGGAAATGAGAGTCATGTAGCAGTAGCCACTTGTGAGTCCAGCAGCAGAAGAAAATACACAAGGTAGCTTCTCACCAAAAAAAAAAAAGAAAGAAAGAAAAGAAAAGAAAAAAAAAAGACAGAAACCCCAAGCCAATGATAAAAGTCATCATTTTAATTAAACACTATACAAAATACAACCGATTACAGACTACCTAAAACTGTGGGAGGGTTAGTTTATAAGAGTTCTGACCACACAGCTCAGCCTTTAAAGAGATTTCAATAGAGATTTTTAAGTTTCCTAAATATCATCTCCTCCTAATAACTAATTCATTAACGTTCATCCCAGACTGCCTGTTGGGTTCCCTTCAATCCACAATTATGCATTAGGAACCCAGGGTATGATTCGGAAAGATCAGGGCAGGAGAAGATGATTCACATGTTAAGCTTCTGGTAATTTTTAAATATTTACAATTTCCTAAATTTCCTCCTAATTTATCTGCAAACAGCATCAGTTTACTAGTGAGCAAGTGCAACTGCACAGTGACAAACCACCCGCAAGGCCAAGTGTATCTCTAGCACTCAGCGGTCCTTGGTCCACAGGGGCTGTGCAACCAGGTCTCAAAGTCCTTTCTGAGTTCTCCGTATGGTCCTCTCTTCATTAGCAGCTTTTTTCAAAATATTCATGAAAGGTAAGAACTAAGTCTAAACAAACAAACAACTCTAAAGAATATACAGGAGCCAGAATCTCTTGCTTCCTCTCTGTACTATCACCTGTATGGGAATGAGTTATACAATGTTTAAAAACGGAGTTCTACTTCATACCCAACTGGAACAAAGATCCTTTCTATGACCCATAGAACATATGGCACATAGTTGTGCCTCAACTTTTCCCCTAAATTTACTGCCCTGTAAGATGGAGTTAATGATAGTATCTTCCTCAGAAGATTGTTTTGAAGGTGAACTATGTGATGCATGTGATGGGTAGATGCCACGTTTGGTAGATAGTAAATACCCCATAAATACCAACTCTTGTTACTACCATCAAAAAAGTGGTGGCAGTTATAACTACGCTGAAATCTGAGATCCTCTCTGCAGTGCATGTAGTGAAACCCCATAAACAAGACACTGGTGCTTATTAAATGAATTCCTGCTCCACTGATAAATTATTAGTGTCAATTATGCTCACACAACAGCCTTATTTTGCCTCTTTCTCAGTAATTAACAACACTCAAAACTTCTCAGCCCTAAGTACTGCCTCATCCTAACCAGGGAAAAGAAGAATCATTTTGTTCCTTAGTTGGACAAGAATGCCAGGCTTTAGAGCTTCACTGTACAGGGATGTTGCCATTTTTTTCTTCATTCTGGAGCTTACCAAATCCATTAATTTATAGCCATGCTGAAATTCTGAACAACCACTTCAATGTAAGAATTACATCTTTCATTTCTTTCTCATGCTGAAATAGCAAAGCACATACATCTGATCATCCTGGACTCTGAGACTTAGAGCATGATGCAATTTCCAATTTAAAAACTTTTTTATCAGAGCACACTTCACAAGCGAAGCTGCCTTGCTATTCCGACCAAAATACAGTGAGGTCTGCGAGGAAACTTGCAGTAATAAATTTTAAAATGCTTGATACCTAGTCACTGAGCAAACCGTCGTGACAACAAGTGTCAGGGGAGGAAGAGAATTTATTCTTAATAGAAGTAACACCAACGATGAACATTTAGGGAGCATGTGCTGTGTGCCAGACACTGGCCTAACTCTTTGAGGAAAGTGTCGTTATTACGTCCACTTTAAAGATGAGGAACCTGAGACATAACGAGGTGAACAGGCAGTCCGACCCCAGGTTCAAGTTCTTATCCACTGTCATACGTAGAGATGCTGTGGCTTTTATACACATTCCATTCAAACACAGCATACCTCAATTCTCGCAAAATGCTCCAAACACTAAACCAAAATCTCTGCTTCGATTTTTTTTTAACCTTTATGGCCATGGAAGAAGCAAACAAAGAGCACAGTTCGAAAATCAGAATGGAGTCCATAAAGAAACCAAGATCTATAAAGAACTTCTCAAACTCAACACCCAAAAAACAAATAATCAAGTCAAAAAATGGGCAGAAGACATGAGCAGACACTTCTCCGAAGAAGACATACAAATGGCTAACAGACACATGAAAAAATGTTCATC
>NC_138369.1:92837303-92891980 GCF_054177405.1 Leptonychotes weddellii | reverse complement strand
TATATACAATGGAATATTACTCAGCCATCAGAAAGGATGAATACCCAACTTTTACATCAACATGGATGGGACTGGAGGAGATTATGCTAAGTGAAATAAGTCAAGCAGAGAAAGTCAATTATCATATGGTTTCACTTATTTGTGGAACATAAGGAACAGCATGGAGGACATTAGCAGAAGGAAGGGAAAAATGAAGGGGGGGGATTGGAGGGAGAGCTGAACCATGAGAGACTATGGACCTGAGAAACAAACAGGGTTTTAGAGGGGAGGGGGTGGGGGGATGGGTTAGCCCAGTGATGGGTATTAAGGAGGGCACGTACTGCATGGAGCACTGGGTGTTATAGGAAAACAATGGATCATGGATCACCACATCAAAAACTAATGATGTATGGTGACTAACATAACATAATAAAATTTAAAAAAAGAAACCAACTAATCATTCCTACCTCAAGTCTGTCTGTCCGCATTAATTTCTGTGCGGCAGCTGCAGCAGCCGCAGGTACAGGGACCCCAGGATTCCCTGTAACCAACATTGGTGCGGTCGGCAAGATCTCTGCTGGAACCAGGCTCGGGGACACAGGTCCCAGGTAGGGATTAAAGGCTGCTGATGCATTGGTGGCTAAGCTTGGTGCAACTGAAAACATTGGCTGAAAAAGAAAATAAAAAGCAAAATTTAATCTACAGGTCTTGGCCCGAATTTGATATCCCACATTACATATCGATCCTTCATCCATCCACCCATCCATAATCCATTCTTCCTTCCCTCCCCTCCCCCTCCCTCCTTTCATTTAACTCTGTTTCTTTACTCCCACTACGGATAAGAATGTTTCTTAAATAAGCAGTCATCCAGTCAATGTTTTTCTAAAATATAATAGGTGATTAATCCATTAAATTTCTGCTGGGATTTTGAAACTTGGGTGTCTATAATACTTGTAATTTCTTTTTGAATAATAGATCAGTTATTCAATGCAGTAATTTCTTGTGGTCACCTCATCTCCATTTTTGTCCTGATTTAATCCTAGAAACTTGTCTAAGAAATAATTTTATAATTGCTATGTCAGATGAACTTGAAAGATCTGTTTATAACAGTTAATGGGTTGCAAGTATCCTATTATCTGGAATAAATAAAGCAGAACTCCCAGCAGATAACAAAGTTTCACAGTCAATATAAACTGTGAATAAATCTCATGGGATATGTGAAAGATGATGATGACACAATTTCTTTTGAACACATAAAGTATTTGGCATATTCACTTGTTGTATGTTTTTCTGGAGAAACTATAAATATTCCACCAGCTTATCACACACTTGTGAAATATTTAACAAAGAATTTACCTTACTAGGAAGAAACCATTCTGAATGTGAAGTCTGAGACAGAAAGCTAAACAAATGCTACATGATTTTTCAAGGAAATACACAAGGTAGCACTGACTAAAATATCACAAGACAGAATTTCTGCCAGAAATGCTTTCATGGATATAGGAGGGTGGTTTCTATTTGTGATATGACAATTTGCATATCAGGAAATATATCTGTTCTTGAGTAGAATTAAATAATTTACCTGAAAGCTACTTTAATGATTTGCTTTTCCAGTTTTTTAAAGCATAATGTAGCACAACAATTTTCCACCTTATGGGTGGTGTATTTTTAACTTCCTGATTCAATGGGGTTTCAATTCTTGAAGTTTAATATTTTGTGTAATAATAATGTTTGTCTCCAAAACTCAGAAACTCATGGACAAAATGGATCCTGTTCTTTAAAGGACTTCTTAACAATTAATTTTCTTTACCCTACGGTAAGGAACAGAATCGCAGAAATTTTTTAAAATGAAGGGAATGTTAGAATGTAGCTAATTCTTCCCTCTTATAGAAATAAGAAGTTAGATGAACACTGAGTTTACACAGAATTCAAGAGAGCTTTGGAATAAAGTTCTATGCAACTGAGATGTAAAAGTAATTCTTATAGCTCAAAAGAAATGTTTTTAAAAAATAAAATATGTCCTTATTTAGTCTGGCCCTGACTTATCCTGTATTTAGAAGAGTACAATGGAATTCAAGTGTTCTTTTTCTTGGGGCAGTGGTTCTCAAGTACCTACGGGTGATTTTGCCTTGTAGGGCACATTTGGCAATGTCTGCAGACATTTCTGATTGTCACAGCTTGGGGGTGCTGTTGCATCTAATGCGTAGAGGCCAGGGATGCTGCTAGGTGGCCTGCAACACACAGGACAGCCCCTCACACCAAAGAATTATCCAGCCCCAAATGTCAATAGTGTTTAGGTTGAAAATCCCTGTCCTAAGGGATGCACTCGTCTTTTGACTTCACAAACTGTTTTAGGACAAAATCTTTGCAGCTAGTGTATACATTCTTACTAAGAAGACCATGGAAAATAGAAATATTTCATACATAATTTGATTCACTTGGGAGAAGAAACAATAACACCGTACATTCCACTGGGATTTTCAAGTTATAATTATGCCTCCAGACGTGCTGGTTTGAATGCCATGGTTAGCTACCCTGCCAGGTCGATGGCTCCTGCCTGATGAAGTGGCCTCAAGCAATACCTCCGATCCACACCCCCATCCCTGCCCAAAACACTGACAACCGCAAACTACCTGAGTGCTCCAGATATAAACAATCCATAATCGGTCAGAAACTGGGGCCCAAAGCAATCTCTGTCCATCAACAGTTACTTGAATAGCAGCTGACCTTATGCTGCCCCACTGTCTAATGGCTGCTAAGGCATTACCTTGGCAAGGGTTGACCTGTATGGTGAATCCATGTTGAACTTGGACTTCTATTCAGAAATATTCAGGTCGAACATACACTGTTACATACTGTCAGATATAAAATGTGCAATTCCAACCAGACCAGCACTCTAATTTTCTATACTAGGTATTTAAAAATTATAAGAAATTTAGCATAAAAGACCAGAAGACCAGTTTAAAATATGGAGAACACAGCCAGTCCATATCATTCCTCTTCATATTCTATTGCTATGAATTAACATGGATTTCCAGGTAGTGGATTTTTAATGTATACTCTGGAAAGGTACTGAGATGTTTATGTCACTGTACATTATTTAGAAGCAGAGGTCAAATTTACAAACGTATTTGGAGGCAAGAAAATCATTCTTTTTTTTTTTCCTAAGGAAAGCATTCTTATTTTAAGAAAATAAGACCAGTGACCAATAAAGTGCAGCTCTGTTAAATCTCAGTGAATAAACTTCTAATCCATGATGCATATAATGCAGCAGTTGCATGTCACAAATAAAAGAATACTTCTCCTAAATAAAAATATTGATCTCACTAACTGGCAACAATTTTCCTGATGGATTGTTTCTACAGAGGTGTCACATGAATTGATTTTCTGACTTAATGCAGCAGAGCAAATTCAAATCTGAAAAATTTTAGGGCACCATCCCCAAGTAAAATCTAGCAGCTTGAAAAATCTAAAACATCAACTATTCAGCAAGCATTCTCTCCAATTGTTCTCTCTCCAGATAAGTGAAGCTATTTGCTAAACCAGCAGAGGATCAATAATAAATAGCTCTATACTTTGAAACTTGATTCCAAAAGCTGCTCCCAGAAAGTGCAACATTCCTTCCTTTATTTAGAGGTTTTGTAAATTTGTTACATTCCTTCTTCAAAGAGCACCTTGTTGGAGGTAGGTCACCGCGTGGCCCCATCAGTGCCCTAATCGGATTAGAGAGGCACTTGAACTTCTGCGCTGCCAAGTCTCCTTTCCGAAAGCCATCCTGCAGAGGGTTTCGGCAGAATCGCAAGGACGGACATTAATGCTATGGTATTATCAAATGCATCCTATTTTCTCTGAGGTATCCACAGGATAACATATAACTATGTAATTGGCATATTTGATACTGACTACATCCTTGTAATAATGATTTACAGATATCTTTGTTCCTGGAAGGCATAAGGAAGGTTGGCTTATGATTGCCTTTTGCCAGTGAACACCCTCAGTGGAGAAAAACAAATTGCAACCCTACTAATGCTTGTGCATTTATGGGCTAATCACTTGTTTGTTGTAAATTAGACATTTGATTCCATTGAAGTAATCAGGCTTTATTAGAAATTAAAATGATACTCAATTTCACATGACCCTAGTTAAATGTGTGCAAACATGATTATTACTATAATTCCTTCTATTTATCGTGTGCCAGGCATTGTGCTAAGTGCTTTACCTACATTACTGTATTTAATGCACGTAACAGTAAAATGTAAACTCCATGGGCAAATAAAGCCAAAAACTCCATTGTTTCTGTTTTGAGTTGGGGGGCAGATATCTGTATCGTTCACTGCTAAATCCCCAAGATCTAGCTAGATGCCTAGCACATAGTAAGTACTCAATAAATATACACTGAATAAGTGAGTGAATGAAGGAATGTGTGGATGAATTACAGTCTTGTCAGGTGGGTTTTATTAGTCCCTCCCATTTTGCCGACAGGGTAAAGGGCTCACATAGATTACGTATCCATCATCACAAAGGAGAGCATGAAAGACTTAGGATCTGGACACAGGTGTGTCTGGTTCCAGGTGATCCTGAAACCAGTGATTCTCGGGGCTGGCTGGCCATTAGAATCCTCTGGAGAACTTCAACCCCTGAACGCCCTGGCTCTCCCCACTCATCACAATCCCGTCAGTACTATTTAAAACTCTCCTGGGACATTCCCCTTCTATACATTACGTGGTCTTCTACTATTGAAGAACAGAAACAGGTTCCGATTTTGGATTGTATGTGAGGTCTCCAAGGAGACATGTTTCCTCACAGCTTTCTTCTCAACAATGCTTTTCCCTCTACATGGAAGGTTGTTCCTGCCCAGCCCTCCTGTTTAATTCTAATCACGCTTCAAGAATCACAACTCTCTCTTCAAGTTTCCCCTGATCCGCCCACATCTCCAACTACGAAGAGGTTTTTTCCTACCCTCTGTTACCATAGAACTCCTCACCACTCGAATTTGGCATTGATCACCACATGTGTTTACTTAACCCTCTCTCCTCCTCAAACTAGACTGCAGGCATCCGAGCGTGTCTTCTGCACACTTCCTTCACCCTGCATGGAGCCTGCGGCTGCCATCGAGACACCCCCTCTGCACACACTTCTTTCATGGCGGTATTAATGCATTTGCTGTGTTTCTCCAGCACACAAACTCACTAGCAAATGCATTAAATATTTTCTAGTATAGCTATGTGAATGTTAAAAAAAAAAAGTGATTTAATGTTATTTCCTTTCCACTTGACAATGTAATCATTAATTGGTCTAGGATGCTTGTTTGAAAAGTATAATTTCTTTTAGTTTTGTTTTGCAGTTTTTTTAAAATACTGAGCTTTCTAAGTTTCAGTACTGTGGTATTACCTACCATATGCTGTAATGTTGCAAATATCATAGGGGCCCTAACTTATCTTAATACATTATGTGAAACAGTGTTTGTGATTTTTTAAAAAAATGGAGTATATGTAATAAATAGTATCTAATCAGTATTTGATACGATTTATGGAATACAATTTTTTCAGATTTTTCTAGATTTTACCTTTGTGCATGTGCATGTGTGTGTGTGTGTGTGTGTGTGTGTGTTTGTAAAGGTTGAACCTGCAAGTAGTAAAAAAATAAAGCTTTTTTTGTTCCTTGACAGCACATAATCAAGGTGTAAAAAGCCATGTTTCTGGGTACACACAACCCTATACAGGAGTGAGAGAAGTCCCTGTAAACAATTATTTTGAATATTAAACAGTCAAAGATTAAGGGGCGTTCCCAACAAATTCACATTACAATCTCTCTTTTTTTTCCCCCTAGGAGTGTAGCATATGACTCTAATAAAATAAGAAATACTATTTTAAAGTCTGCTTCTAGACCGACTTGTTGACTGGGCAAATCACAATGACCACCTGGCTTTATTTTTAATCTCACCTTACCACTTCAATCTAGCTTTACTGAAGTAACAAACATTTACATAAAGAAGACTCACTTCTGGCCCAGCGAGTAAAAAGGTATCAACACATATGGCCTGGTCCCTAAGATTCGGGCCTGTCTGCAAGCTGCTCGAGGAAGCACCGGCCGGCTCCTTGACTGAAACAGGCACTAGATGGAGCACGGATGACGGCCGTGGTGGCCACATTTTACTGGAAATGCTTTCTCAGAAGTGGCCTTATCTCAATCACTAGGTTGGGAAACCTGGAGGGTAAAGCACTAAAAACCAATTTAAGAATTCTAGGTGTTCCTGGAAATGTGACATATGGTGACTTCAAAGCTTTCAGCACTCAGCCACCAACAACCATGAGGTGGGAACACCAGGGCAGCAAAAGTGAGGCGACGGGGACAGCAAGAGAGCTCCCAAGACTTTTTAGCTAAGTCCGGTAACTTTGCATTTCTTTATCCCTAGGCTACTTCAAATTCATGAAATGCACAGGAATTCAACTTGAGTTATGTACCTCAAGGCAGCTAGGTGTGTGTGTACCTTAAGGGGAGCAGCCCTCAGACATTACCGATGGCCAAGGCTAAGCTTTGGGAGAGCAGGGAAAAGGCACAGGAGTGGAGTGGAAGTGCAGAGCTCAGACACAGCTCTTCATAACCATTCCTTATGCAGAGCTCTTCAAGGGCAATGACAAAAGCCTGGAATCGACGGAACTGCTAAAGACATCTTTCTGGGATGGATCAAAGAAAATACACCAGATGCTTCCAAGTTGTGAGCCACAAGATACGGTCTATATTTGGTTAGGTTGCTTAGTTTTCTGGTTGGATTATCTCTGCATCAGAGAGTACATAGCAATGTAATAATTTTTTTTTTTAAAGTAGTACTTAGAAAAAATCCAAATATTTAATTTTTTACATTTGGATAATCAAATACTATAGGTCTTCCATTTCTCTTCAAAGATCACATAATAAAGAGAAATACGATCTTTTTACATTTTTCTTAGGGGCTTAGGAATGATAATAGAATTAATGCCAGTTACTTAATAATTTCTTATGCAAATTTCAGGGAGTAGACACACAGGTAAATTCAATTACTTATTTTCAACTACTTATTTTCTCATCTTATGAAACAGAAATAATTATGAAATTGTTAGGAACTTGCAGATAATAATATATTTGAAACTTATCACTATATGTTAATGAAGGTCAGAGATTTTAAATGAATCAACGAAGGACCCAGAGCTGGTTGGTGGCATATCTCCAATTAGTGTTTCTACAGCCTGAATGCTAGCACCTGAACAGCTTGGGTTAAAATCTTGGCCCTACTAAGCACTAGCTATGTACCTTGGGCAAATTACTTAACCTTTCCAAACCTCTTGTGTCTTTATGAGGGTTGCTGGAGTGGTGGGGGTTGGGAAGGATGGGGTGGCTGGGTGATAGACATCGGGGAGGGTATGTGCTATGGTGAGTGTTGTGAATTGTGTAAGACTGATGAATCACAGACCTGTACCTCTCAAACAAATAATACATTATATGTTAAAAAAAAAAAAAAAAGGAAGAAGATAGCAGGAAGGGAAAAATGAAGGGAGGGAAATCGGAGGGGGAGACGAACCATGAGAGACTACGGACTCTGAGAAACAAACTGAGGGTTCTAAAGGGGAGGGGGTGGGAGGATGGGTTAGCCTGGTGATGGGTATTGAGGAGGGCACGTTCTGCATGGAGCACTGGGTGTTATACGCAAACAATGAATCATGGAACACTACATCAAAGACTAATGATGCAATGTATGGTGATTAACATAACATAATAAAAAATAAATAAATAAAATAAAATACCTCTAAAGTTGAGAAAATATCATCTACTTTATAGGACGGTTGTGAGGATTTATGATACAAAAAGTAGTGAGTGCAGTAAATGCCCTTAGAGTGTTGTATCTGCCCCCCAAATGGAAGTCCTCTTTCTGCCTCTTGGCTTGGTGCATTTCATAACAACAGAATAAAGTATACGAAAACAGGAAGCTCTCCTATAAACCCCTGCATTCCCCAAGTCACCTCAGTGTCATCTTCTCAAGACCTTAAATTGAGAGACTCAGTCTCCCAAAATTTCTGAAAAGATGAAAACCCAACCGAGTGGCAGAGCAGCTACTGCCTGGTCTCACCGGTACCCTCATTGAGCCCCAGGCTGCCCCTGCTAATAGAGTGCTAGTATATATCCAACCGTAGGCCCCGTTCTGTGCTGCGGGCTCTAGGATGGGGCTTGTACTCTGGTTCCTGCTGCCGATTCCTTTGGAATCACAGGGCCAGGTAAACTACCACAAACCTCGCCTGTCTTCCTTGTATCCAAGAAACTCCTTACTTCATTCTTTGACTCATCAAGTAATTTTTGATCTCGCTATATGCCAGGCACAATAGGAGAGGCTTCCAGATTTGATTAGAACTTCCCTGCTCCTTCTCCCTCTTTGCGTTCCCTCAGCTATGGTTTAAGGGGCCAAACTGGTTCGCCCTAAAAAAATAAGAGGCTTCACCTACTTGACTACAAACCCTGAAACTGCTCAGATACTCCTACCGCTCCTGATATTATGGATCTGCTCACAGTATCACCTCCTTCGATAGAACCCCTGCCTGGGCTAGATTCAAGCGTGTGCTGTGTCTTCGAACACTAATATCTATACCAGTGGCCATGCTCTTTGAGTGGCAACCATGTTCTGCATTGGTCACCTGGCAGCTTCCAGCCTTGTTATAATCCCTATTTGTTGACCCAGAATTCAAATTCCAGTGAGCAGCTGGTTATGACCATCTCATTTATTTCTGAATCTCTGTATGATTACTCTCATCAGCAGGGCTGACTACACAAAGGATCTAAAAGTCTCAGGTGGGATTCTGAAGACAAATTTCCTGGATTAAAGCCTTCTCTACAGTTATTAAAGCCTCAAATGTTTTAAAATTGAATAATTATGATGACTTCTATACTTATTACAAAAATGTCACCCTGAACCGAGTATATTTTTAGACTATGATCTCAGGATGCCTTTAGTAGAAGGATAATTCTGCATTCAAATCTAGTCATACCAGGGAAAATTAACATAAAGCCCAAATGTGCTCACAACTAATAAAAATAAATGTTTTGTCTAAGTAGAGAATTTTCCAACAAAAACACCAGGACATGTGATTTGTCTGCTGGTTTCAGAAATTGTGATTTTGTGATTTCATGCACACCACAAATTTGTTACTGTATTTTACAGACATGAGCATAAATGTTGTTTACAGTCTGTCCCAGGATGACCCCTATGATGACCCTGGAATGGCCCTGAGAGTAAAGCTCAAGGACTAAGTCAGGAGATGGGCCAAGACTTCACAGTGAGGAGCTCAATGCCGTGACCAGCACTGTTTCCGGCAGTATAGGAATTACACCTGCTGACCAGAAGTGCTTCCGGTCACTGAGAGAGTAGAGCCTGATGGTTAGCAGCCTTTAAATGTTGAAGTGGAACAAAGTATCTCACATCAAGGAGAAATCTTAGATCAGCTAAAGTAGTAGCCACCCCAAGGATTTATCAGATCTCTCTGAAACTGTGTGAGAGGGCCAGCTGTGAAAGACACCTCTTGTCCTGTATTTTATGCTAGCGAGAATCACTGTAACTTTTTTTTTTAACCACATGGAAATCTTCATGCTATCCCAATGCAGATATAATACTAGCAGATGCCACAAAAATAAATTTAAGATCCCATATTTTTAACTGAGCCCCCAATAATGGAAAAAAATATATCAGGTTAAAACAGACACAGAATTATAATATTCTCTCACCTCAACTGTATAGTACTGATAATTGGTATCACTGCCGATGTGATATGGAGATCCCTCCCACCTCGAAATGCAATCCCCCCCTCTTTTTTGGAATGATTGGTGCATTAAGTTCTAAGAGAGAATAATAATTACATTGAGTTCAGGTGTTAAAATGTATTAGGAAAAAAATTAGTTAGCACACATGCTACAGTCAGCATATCAGAAAAATGTGGGTCTTCACATTCCCACAACCCCATAACAGTGCATATAAGTTACTGACATAAATTGCTGACAGATATATTCTGATCATTACGAATTTTAACATGCATTTAAATACATAATTACTATATCACAATCAACATCAGAATAACCTTTTGTAATCTACAATTACTTATGATAGTAATCTTACATTTTTATGAATAAATGTGAGTAAAGGTTATTAAAGTCATTTATCATATACACTCCCCCAAACTCCAAATAAATAAATAAATATATGTGCTCAGAATCAAAAGTTATTCACATACACTGCTCAGTAAACATTAAATCTCTATGACCACCTACAGTTTAAAGTATTTAGCTCTTTGCTTCAAAGCCCTGGGAGTTTCTGCCTCTCCTGATTAGTTCTCTTTTAATGCATGATATTGACTCACCACTGTCAAAATTTTGCTAGCATTTGTAACTACAAAATAATTTCACTTTGAGTTTGAAAGAATAACAAAGGCTCCTTTTCAATAAAGAAAATGATGCAAACAGATTCTCTTCAAGGAAGCAGGAAAGGAAAAATTTTTCTCAAAACTAAAGATGATCTATACCAAATTTTAAAAATATTATTACCATTAAAGGAGTCTGAAAATGCACATGGACTATATTGATCAGTTTGATGACCATTTTAACTCCTGCAAATCACAGGATTTCATGTGAAGAGAATTTTAGGGGGAAAACATGCCATAAGTAAATTTCCACATGATTTAGCGAGAAGATGAGTATCTTCACAGTGTGAAAACTGTTTCAGGCTTTGCTTGGTAATTTTGTTAGAAAATGCTAGACACCTGATACTGTTACCTATGTTCACTTAATCGAGTGCACTCATTACTTTCATACTGAAACTAAGCACTTGGAATTACAAACTTCATGAATGAGGACTGAAAACGTGCTTACCACGGGTTGTAATGGGGCACCGGGCATCATGGCATTGGCTAGTTGCATTTGCTGGGCCAACATGGCCATGTTCTTCTGCTGAATCAAGTTATTGCGCCCATTTATCTCCAACTGCGTTTTTAAGTGTGGGGGTGGATGAAGATATTTGCAGTTCTCCCTGGAGCAACGACCCTAAAAAAACAAAAGCAGGAAATACCATTTAAAATACCATTAGACCAGCAAATCTTAAAAAATAAAAATAATGCAAACCTACCACCTGGATCTACCATGGGTTTCTAACACACTGTATTGTCCATATCCATTTATCATACATTTAGAATAAGTAATGAATTCACCCAAAAGCATTATCAAAATGAGGTGTTAAGACATTTGAGAAAGTCTTAAAGCTTAAAGAAGTTCCCTTCTTTTAATATTAGCACTAATATTTCTAGGTCCAAGTTTAAAAATCTACAAACTGCCAGGGTAAGATTAAAATAAAGAATATGAAATGAAGAATAATATTAGCTCCTTCCAAATCTCCTGGTTAACTTTAATGAACCCAAGAGAAACATGAAGTTTTAGCATCTATTTTTACTTGTATTGAGTTCTAAGGAAATGAACTTAAGAGGATTCAAGGCACACTGTGTCTTCAGTTCAGCACCTTTACGAGTATCTCATAACAAATAAAATTAAATTACTACTAAGCTTTACAAACCCATATATTAAGAAATTTGCAGGCGAAAAAAAGAAAATGCCCATATGTTCCCACTGTACATAGAGATTAGTAAGTATAATGAAACACTGGTGGAAAACGTAGCCTTTAACCTTTCAAAGATAAATCTAGTCTCCATTGCCCAAGAGCTATAAAACAATAGAAAATAGACATATATACCCTTCAAAAGATTTATAATGTAAAATGGAGAAACAAAATATTAGAAAAAAGTAAGAAATGTGAATATACCCTTCCTTTCGGGACATTTCTTTTCATCAAAAATATGTATTAAAGTCTGTAATATGAAATAGTGTATAAGGGATTTATTTCATATTATTTCAATTCTATCATTCCACTGTTTCCATATTATTTCAATATGTTCTCAAGTCTTTATAATGAAAGGTCTTATCAATTATTACCTTGACAACTTCTTTCACCAATAAATCTAATTAGAACTGTTTGGGAGGGTCAAAGAAAGATTCAGTTGAAGCCATCAACCACTTTTCCTGAGCTTTCTTTGATTTTTCTAAGAAAAATCCATTTGCCATCATTTAACCTTATACTGTAAACTGATGCAGCAAGCTTGAGTTTGTGACAAAAATCTTGTCACAATCCTAATTTGAAAGATCTATTTCTGGCTTGTTTTGATTCAGTTTTTTAGGAACAAGTTTCTGCAAAGGGCTAATATCATAGGATACTGCCTTTCATTTTAGCAAGCTTTATGTAATAAAGCATCACCAATAATGTTTTAAATCAGAAGGTGGCAGAAGACAGTAGTTGATACCAAGAAACTGTCAGGTCCCAAGACCTAGGGTAGAGGCCTAGGTCTCCCATCAGCAGCAGGAACTGCATACAAAACTAACTTTTTTGTCTCAGGCCTTTTATGCATTTCAAAAATGCTATAAAACCTACACCATACGTTTCTTATGAAGATCAGAGGAGATAATGTATATGTCACGCCCTTGGCCCTGCACGGCACTCTGTGAGCAAGGTAAAGGTCAGGAGCTGCTATTTGCCACCACCCCCACCCCCTTTAATCATATACCCAACAAAAGAAAAACAAAATATCACCATGAAGGTAATTTTTATAATATCTCTTAGTTATGCCTATTGATATGTTCACAAAGTAACATTTATATATTTATGACTTATTCCACAGGAAATCATGCTCGGTATCTGTTGAGATCATGAGCATGTTATTAGCTTGAAAGCATCCAGATGAAAAGCAACTTTTACCCAAAAACAACACTTAGAGTCACAGGAGAAACCACAGAGAACGCCTGGCCAACATAAATAACCTCATGGCTAACATGTGGTACAATCTCAGGGCTACCCAGTTGAGGTGTCCTAGAGAAAACTGCTTTCTCTCAGGACAAAGAAAAATTTGGCTCTAAGAGAAATTCTGGTTCTCAGTATCGCCACATTATTTTTCATACTAATACTGGATCTATTTAAGTGAAAAGAGGCAAGATTATATCCACCCCGAGGATTCGGTTACTGTCAATTCACTCAGATCAGTTTCTATAGCTCCATAAATAGCACAGAGATAGCCCTAGGCCTTGAACTAGGCCTGGCCAACACTAACACTGATCTTCCTAAGCTCTTCATCCCAGTGCCTCCCGACACACAAACCACTCAGCCCCTCCTCCCTATTAACACAGCTCAGATTGAAATAATGGAGACAAATCATATTGCCCTATATACATTCTGTGTCAGATCATGTCAAACCTTTCAAGAGAAGCTCACACCTTCGGTTTTCATTTTTTTATTTATACTTACTCAGGAAAAATGCCATTCTAATTTCTTACATATGCTACCTTTCTATACACAGCTTGATTTGACTGCACTGAAACTTCACTTTCAAAAGCTATGTTCCTAAGAATCAACTGAGGATATTCGGTGAAAAGGTATGCAGATGAGCAGGCCTCTTCCACAGTCTGTGGTGGTAGCTCTGGGGGAGCCCAGAGATCTGCATTTTAATAGTATTCCACATTATTGCTATATCAGGCAAAAAAACACTGCAAAAACACAATTCTGCAAAGCCACGTGAATTTTCCATTGACATGTGTGGGAAAAAAACCAGAGTAGCCTCTGCAACTGACGTTAGATAAACTCAGCTTCCTAGGGAGTTCAAAACGTGTTTAATGCTGGCTATGCTGCTGAATAATTGTGGTTTGACAAATAAAAAGGTCAAGAAAAAGTCAGAATAAACATCCTCTTCTAGAGGACTGCCTAAAACTCTGGAGAAAATCACCAGAATACCTTTTGTTGAGTTAAGGTGAACGTGCCCACTGGTACTCTCCATGTTCGTCCACAGTCTACACCTGAGGTCCCAGCACCATACCTCAATACGCATTTGCAAAATGAATGAATGAACACTTCTTAATAATTCCTTAAAGATGAATTCTACTCTAACTCTGTTCTGGAGACAATGAAACTAATAGAATGAAAAGTAACTCTCAATACCAAACTTTGATTCTGAGCTGTACTAACTTACGCTTTTATTCAGAGGCCAGTAATTTGAACACCCGATAAAGCTTGCCATAATAAAGGGAGGAAAGGTAACAGAAGGTTCATAAGTTTCACCAGGGATGAAACTAGATTTGTGTAGAGATGTGATGTATTTGGTGTCCTAAAATCTATACAGTCACAATACATTCCAAAAATCTAAGTACAGAAATTCAGTCAGATCTAGCGCTCACGTATGCAAATTTGTATAAAGGAACTATATTCTAAATCATCCAGAGATATCACCTCCAAGATACATTAAATTGGGCTGCTAGGAGTAATGCTAAAATAGAAAGTTTTTATTCCGTTTTGATTGCTCTATGCCGTTCTACCTGTTGCCATATAATCGTACATTCTATACAACATAGCTTGGTTCGAACTGCAGAATAGCAGCTTTGTTATTTCCTTACTGTGTGACCCTGTAGGAGTTAAATTCTCTGAGCGGCCATACCTTTTCGGTAGAAAAGCAGCACCACCACTGATTTCACTCGTGATGTATAAGGGTTGAGCAAGACAGTGCGCCAACTTCATTCATGGCTCCTGATATAACAGGCTCTCAATAAGCTACTAATAAACAGCAGTTGCTTAATTTAGCACTGTATCGGTTAAAAGTACTAAAAAAAATACAAAAAGGAAACCTGTGACAATGCATGTCAATCATTAATAATATAAGCTTGGCCCTTAATCATCATTCTGCATTTGCCACATCCACTACGGAAAATGCCATTCTAATACATTTCTTATAGTGTTATATTGCTGTCGTTTGCTTTTGTTGATTGTACTGACATTTACTGTCAGTGAGCTAGCCAGCTGACTAGCAGGCTACTCTATAGGGTCTATACCATAAATACCTTCGACGCCACTCAAAATGGTGTTTTATAGGTTAACTGAACACAGAATTCAAAGACATCATTGTAATGTACATACTATATATTTTAAGGGAATGGAGGAAGTTCAGTAAAGTATCAATTCAGACTAAGTCCATTTTTCTCCAATATTTTTTCTACCTTACTTTAAAAGTAATCTTTCCAAAAAAGTCAAAATTTTCCCCTTATAGTCTTAAAAGCCTGTATGAGACCAATCATGGTCATTCAAGAGATCAACTCATCAAGTCTTTAATTTCTGAAGTTATAAACTGTTCAACTGTGAATTTAAGGATTTTTCTCATCAGCTTTTGAAATGCGTACGAGTTTGTGATTATAACAAAGGAAAATGTATGTTTAGATTAACTGTGTGAGCTTCAAAATAATTTTTAAACATCTTAGTTTAATAAAGTGCACTTTTTAAAATTTATTTTAAAATATTTTATTTATTTATTTGAGAGAGAGAGAGGGAGAAAACGAGCAGAGGGAAGGGACAGAGGGAGAGGAAGAAGCAGGCTCCCCACTGAGCAGGGAGCCCTACATGGGGCTTGATCCCAGCGTCCTGCAATCATGACCTGAGCCAAAGGCAGATGCTTAACTGACTGAGCCACCCGGGTGCCCCAGTGAAGTGTACTTTTAAATAATTAATAGTATGAGCATATAAAGTGCATATCTAAAAATTGTGTGTATGTATATACAGTATATGATGTATATAGTGAGATATAAATTGTAGAATAAAGATAAAACTGAATAGAACTACAGATGGCAATTTAGAGTATAAAAAATGGTTTCTGAGCTATTTTTAGTATTTATTTAAGATCAAAAATGAAACACCTTCCTTAGAAATCGGTGAAACCTAATAAACTAAAAATTCAAAATTCTATCTGGAAATCAGACAAACTGAACTGTTTATAATTTTTCTACCTAAAATAAAAGGCATACTGTGATTATGAGGTCAGAATATAAAAAGACATCTTATTAAGCTGCCAAATGGTAACTATGTGGTAGAATTAAAATTATTCGGTCATATTTGGGTAAACTCTGGAAATAAAGGGGCAATGAAAAAATTATAAGGGTACCAAGCTTATACTCATAAGTCGTTTCCAACTTTCAATGGAAATACTGGTTTTCAGGAAAAACGGTTCAAACTGCAACTATTTATTTCAATTGTTAAAACAAAACCAGTATTTCCTTTGGGACAACTGAGATATACAAATGTTTTTGAAGCACTTTCTGGAGATACTCATTGCTCAGATATTGGCCAGAAACTCTGGCAAAGGAATTTGGTAGCTTCCTATTGAAAATTCTTACTATTTTTTTTTCAGCTAAGATGATAGAAATATCTCACAAAAATTTTGCCAAAGGGGAAAAAAAATTGGCAGTCAGGAAATACTGTTTCATGCATTTCCAAAAATGTTTCTTACGGTTCTACCATGCTAATTTATAATTATCAATTCTAATACAAGGTGAACAAATTTACATATACAATATTTTAAAATCACAAGCATCTAGTGGTAGGAAATTTATGGCAGTTTAAAATGTGATTAACTTTTAGAAAAAATTATATGCATGCACACTCATATACACTCACTGTTTTGTTTTCATTTAGGTGGACAGGAGTTTGATTAACTCTAGAAATTACAGTTTATTGGCTTGCAAATATTGGAAATAAATTAACTGTACCTAACATACAGGATATTGTTGCTTTTAAATGTATGTTTCTTTACAATCTACCTGTTTCCATAAAGGACTTGCTCCAGCTTACAAGAACAAACGCATCCTAAAAGGAAGCTCAAGCTTTCTCAATCTCAACACTATTGACATTTTGGGCCATAGAGGCTTTGCTGTGGAGCTAGCTGTTCTGTGCACTATAGGATGTTTAGCAGCATGCCTGGCTCACTAAATGCCTGCAGTACTCCTGTCCTCAGTTATGACAATGAAAATTGTCTCTAGGTATTGCCAAACCTCTCTAGGGGTGAGGGGGAGGCAAAATCATCTCCAGTTGGGAGTCAACCACTGCTTTAAACCTAACAGAATTTAATAGGGGCTGTATTAATCTGCTTTGGTTGCCACAACAAAATACCACATATTGAGTGTTTTAAACAACAGGAATTTATTTTCTCACAGTTTCTGGTAAGAGTGCTTTCTGGCTTGTAGACAGTTACCTTCTTGCTATTCCTCAGACAGCCTTTCCTTGGTGCATGCACGAGGAGAGAAAGTTTGTTCCCTGGTGTCTCTTATAAGGACACTAATCCTATCAGATCAAGGTCCCACTCTTGTGACTTTAATCTTAATTATTTCCTTAGAAGCCCCATCTTCAAATACAGCCATACAGGACACAAGGCTTCAACATAAGAATTTTAGGGGGAAGCAAACATTCAGTCCATAAAAGGGGCACGCAATTAAAAACTGCCAACCCAAAGTTATTTGTAATTAGCTTTAAGTATTTTTATACTACATTTAAATGTCTGTCAATTTCCTCGAACATAAGATAATAGATTTGTCCTATAAAACCTGACTCAAAAAGAGTGGATGGTTGACCAGCTTTTCCTTCTAATTTTGTCGAATTCTAATAGTTATGGCTTCTAAAAATTTTTAAGGTATGAACATGTGAATTTCAATGTTTGTTGATTTTTCTCTAATTTGAAATTAAAACAAATAAAGGCTGTGGTATGTAAAAAAGCAAATAATTAAATTCCAAAATCATATTAATAGCTCCATTCACCTGTTAACTAGAATACTGGCTATGCTGACTTTAAGGGTAAGTAACATTTTCTTGGTTTTACTTCCCTACAGAAAGTTTTTTTCAGGATAACTAAACATGAGACATATAGCCCCTACTTTGGAAAAGAAGCTGCTGAGAAAGGTAAATTAAGTAGCCAGAGAACCCAGAAAAATAACAAACGACTTCTGACCACCACCTGAAATTCCTGTGGACCCACTGCATAATGTTGTTTTTAGTCATATGCAAATGTATACATATATATGTAAGTAATTATACACACACACACACATATATTCACCCAAGTTATGTACCTATTTCTAAGAGCAGCATAAGTATTACAAACTTAGATTCTGTTCATGTTACAAATTTAAGAAACCTAGAATATAAGACTTAAAATTTACATTTCATGTTTTATTTGGAAAAACACATAAGGACTTATAGAAAGCTCCAGAATAAAACCCCAAAGAACACTGAACTATCATTTGGTATAAATCCCTAATATAGTTGAACAGATATTTTCATTTTTTTTCTTAGAAAATCTCCATGGAGATTTCACTGATTTTATGTTATTGTTTTGTTTTGATGTGTTTTATAAAGTGTATTATACTATATATTGTGTGTGTGTGTGTATATATATATATATATAGTATATATACTCTTAATAAGCCAATACCATGTATTTACTATATTTTAGTATAATATAGTAAATATATAATATTAACATGTTAACAATAATTTTTCTATTTTCTTTTTATTCTCAAATATTATAGCCCTTTAACTCAGATAACAAAATGGGAATTTTGTTGTTGTTGTTGTTGTGTTTGCACCCTGTACCTATTTCAGAGTTTTACCATGCGGAAAGATAAATATTCTTTACACCAAACACTACTTTTCCTGTTTTAATTTCCTCATTGGACTTTCAGGCCACACCAGGAACAAAGGTTTAGCATTCCTACAGAACATGAAGAAAGGAGTCAATTCTCCTTTTATTTTGGTGGGCATTTAATAATCTCTAGGCTTCTAAACTTAACATGAAGTAAATACAGTAACACTAATCAATATTTAAAGCTTAACTTTTTAGGTGTAAATTACTATACATTCATTCAATCAACATATGGCCAAATGCTTAGAGCTCAGAGGTCAACACAAGAGCTGGGAACATTTTCTATCAATGAGAGAAAAAAGCAGACATTTATGAATGTATTTTTATTGAAATAGTCTCAATTTCTTAAATTATTTTACCCGAGATTCAAAATATTTTCGAATGAAACACAATAGAAGGCCACTTTAGATTTTTCCCTTTCTTGATCCCATAAAAAGTTCATATTCACACATACACTATGGCTTAACAATGACAGAGACTGAGAGGAAAAGAAAGAAAAATACAAACCCAGGTACCTACACACAATCTGTTGAGTTCAAATTTGTAATTTTACCATGGCCTGAAGGAATGTTAACAGACTCTGTTTCACTCGGGTTAAACATTTTCTCGTCAGAGTCTAATGTGATCTCAACCCAGCAATTTTAGGTTTCGACGTTTCTAGCTAGTATTCAAAGGCTGTTCTAGGCACTATTTCATAGAACATTCCTAAGTGTGATGATGAAGATTCTTGGACATTAAAACCAATGGTGACATTTACAATATCCCAAAATATCCTCAATGCTGACGCAAACTCAACATACTCTAACTCAAACATCGGGATACTATGACTTTTTTCCCCAGAGAACTTAGGAGCTTTAATTGCACAACTCCCATTAATCATCTTGAACATGGCATAACTGAAACTCTACACATCTCAAGAAGTATTATGTAAGGCATGAGAGTCTGAGGAGGTGGGGAAAGGGAAAAAGGCAACAAATCACACACATTCTTGTGACAAAAATACCACTCCTTTCTCCAGCAGCTTTTGTCTGTGAGAGATCACATATACATACAACTGTGACCGCAACAGTTACATCAACACACAGCTTTAGCTGACAGTCATCTGAAGAAATTTTAGTCTCTTCAGTGAGGGCCCACAAGGATCTTATGTTAAGAAATGTTTGTGATGGGATGCTGTAAGAAGAAATGGGCTCACCTTTTAGTTACACCCACCCGTGGCCTCTCCTCTACCCCGCAGAATCCCACAGAAGTGTGTAGCCTACTGTATGAAGTTAAGTGAAGGGTTTAATTGGCACCTACTGTCTGTCCCTATTCCACAGTCTTCCTCCGTTCCCAACATGGGTCTGGCCAACATCCCTGAGTCAAACCAGAGTCTCCACGACCTTGTGAAAGCCCAGTGACATTTGGTAGGTGCCAGCATCATTAAACAGTCCAACATTTCTTGGCTGCTTTTTTATGGCATCATAAAATTGGAAATGCCAGGTCACTATGTTTCTATTATTTTTTCAATTGTCTCATTATTTTTTCGGTACAGCAACGGTCAGACTTCTAAACTGTTTGTAGCAGAAACACTTCTGAAGTTTTATGGCATCCAAATCAGACACTCTTAGATCTTGGCTAATAATTAAAAACCCCAGCACTGACATAATAAAATTTAGTGCTCTATTTGTAGCACATGCCTTCCAATTGAGAAATACAAAATGTTTTAGAAATAGTACCCAATTCATCATCATACCATTATTAGGTGGATTACCACATGACTATATCTGTTATATTTCTAAGGATTTCCTGAGGGTAAAAAGAAGGTAAATGTCTCAAGTCAATTGCATTTAATTTTTTTCCTTAACAATCTTCTGGAAGACTTGTTTAAACAGTCCTTTACAGTCCTAGTGCATTGGCAACGCAAAAGCCCTCCATCTTTAAATACCCCTCCAAAGGTATGTGGGGAGGAGATGGTGGGGGTGTGGGGAGGGGGCTGCTTGTCCAAGGGCACATAACCAAATGAAAGCAGTCTAACTACAGAGCTGGCACTGTTCACCACCATGCCAGAGAGATTCATTCGTGCTGATGATCACTTTTACATCATGTATGTATGTTTTTCTAATCATTACTCACACTAAAACATGGATGACTCTAACCAGAATAGGTCAGAACCAAATTAATGCATCCATCTCTGTTGAGGTCTACAAAGGAAAAAATGTTTCACAATATAACAACTGATTTTGGAGAAGACTAACCCACATGGTATTTCCAAAGTGTAATGGAAAGCATTAGATTCTTTTATAAATTTCAGTTTATCTGTCATTTATTTTTTCCTTCAGCAGGACTTATACTATAGGGTCAACAGCAGAAAATAACTGAACGCCAGACAAGTTAAAATTCTGCTTCACGCTACCCATTTCAACAAGACACCTAGCGAGGCAAGAGGTTCTTGGATTATCTATGATTTTAGTTTTAGTATAATATAGTAAATATATAATATTAACATGTTAACAATAATTTTTCTATTTTCTTTTTATTCTCAAATATTATAGCCCTTTAACTCAGATAACAAAATGGGAATTTTGTTGTTGTTGTTGTTGTGTTTGCACCCTGTACCTATTTCAGAGTTTTACCATGCGGAAAGATAAATATTCTTTACACCAAACACTACTTTTCCTGTTTTAATTTCCTCATTGGACTTTCAGGCCACACCAGGAACAAAGGTTTAGCATTCCTACAGAACATGAAGAAAGGAGTCAATTCTCCTGACTGGCCTCTGTGATTTGGTTATATCACAAATGGATTTTTGGATATAACAATGGATATACCAATGGATAATGGATATATCACATATACAGAAAAGGTGACTTTATATAGAAAAAAAGAATATATATATTCTTTATATATATATTTACTGACTTATATAAGTGTATATATAAATATATATGTATATATAAATGTATATTTATATAAACATACATAAATGTGTATCTATATTCTTTATATATATAAAATGAAAAATAGAAGTTAGTGATATAGAGAGGATATCCTGACCGGTTTTAAGGAATAAGTCTTTTATTCAGCAATATAAAATAAATTAAAGAAAATCAAAGAGGTAAAACATCTTGGTGCAGTTTAATAACACTATCACCTTGTATTTATATGAGGCATTTGCTATGTTCATACCTTCTAGATACACATACCTACAAATATAAGGTAGCACTATTTTTACATACCTAAAATAAGATTCATTATTAGTTATGATAAACTTAAAAGAATAATATTATGCAATATTTTTAAAGTCCCATTTCAATATTTCCATTGTAAATCTTTCAGCCAAGTCCACTAGTTGGGATAGTGTATACTATGCATAGGATTAGTGCTTAATTTTCTCAACTGTAACAGATGTCCAAAATTTTGTTTGTCAATTGCATGCAGAAATTATTACACTATACTGCTCTTTAAAAACCTTTTAGAGACGTCATCGTCTTTGCCGAATATCAAACACTTTTTCTTTCCCCCAATTTTTCATCCAGACTCCTCTGTTAACCTCTGGGATTCCCTAACTGAAAACAAATGTTGTCGCTTGCTGACCTCACAGATCTGATCTCAAGTCCAGCGATTAAGTGCTACTTCTTCCCATAAACAACAATGACAGAGCACGAAGAAAGGGTGAGGCGACAAACGTTCTTACCACTGCTGACCACTGTCTCCTTCAGACAGGTCAACTTTGTACTTGAACAAAATGTGCTCAATGACACTGGCTCTGTTCCTGTGGGGAAAGCGCTCCCCTCCCCCCACATCCCCATGACAATTTGCTAAAATTGTTCACAGCCATCAGCCCTCTCTCAGACTTCAGGCTGCAGCGAGGAGAAAGACAATTGGCTCATGAGCCCAGAACACATCTCTATTGGATGCTGACTGCAGCAGCATAGGCAGTAAGGGTGAAAAAAAATCTCTTGAAGAAAAAAAAGCAGTATCACAACACAGGCTATCTGAGCCTGGCTCCTTCTCTCACTCCACTCCCACCCCCGACACTTCCACCGACTCTCCAAGGCACGTCCCCAAATATCTAAAGAAATGACACTCCACGAAAGTTACTTAAAAATCATCACTGGGAATAAAACAGGAATTTGGGGAAAGAATTTTGAGAAAGAATTCATGTTTCTAGTATCCTCCAGTAGCTTTCTGAGAAAGGATCCATGTTCACAATAAACAAACAAGTGAGGGCGCCTGGGTGGCTCAGTCGGTTAAGCGGCTGCCTTCGGCTCAGGTCATGATCCTGGAGTCCTGGGATCGAGTCCCGCATCGGGCTCCCTGCTCAGCAGGGGGTCTGCTTCCCCCTCTGCCCTCTTCCCTCTCGTGCTCTCTGTCTCTCATTCTCTCTCTCTCTCAAATAAATAAATAAAATCTTTAAAAAAACAAAAAAACAAGTGAAACGAGATGTCTGTGAATTATGAAACTCTTACAGGCATCTATAAGAAGACTCTTTTTAAGGCAGGAGGGTATTGAAGTCATCACTTAAACAGAGGCACTTGAAAAAGCTTCATCATCACAAGGTTGCTCTGTTCTCAAAGGCAATCAGAGGCTGCAGAGCATATTCTTAAGTGCTTATTTAAGATGAAAAGTATAGAGATGTTGGGCCTCACAAGAACGCCCAGCATGGCAACACCGTTTTTTAATAAGCCGGAATGTGAACGTAAGAGTTTTCGAAAAGCACAGGCTGCTGTCACCTGATGTTTTTCTCTTGCTACCATATCAACAACATTTAGGCTGAAAGCCCCGTCTGCTAAACACCAGGCTTGGATGCAGTGAGTAAAGCAACGTATGCATGAATTTACTCCCTCCCTCTGGCTAAAGCAAGTGCTTGTTAGTAGCGATTCCGTTGTTTACCTTCCTTGGTACTTTGCGCATGCTTCTCTCCTAACAGAGTCACACGGCTTTACTGTGCATTGTTTATACATGTTTCCTCCATGCCAACTGCCTCCAGGAGGCAGTGTCATGTCTCACCCTCGTGCCCACCCTCTGGGCCAGGCCAGTAAGCCCAACAACTGTTTACCAGTGAATGAGTCCTGCCTGTATTTCAGAAGGTAAGATATTCTGTCCAATAATGTTCTCAAACATTCCTTCAGCATCTTCTCCAGGACCTCTACCAATTCACACGCTATAGTCCCATTTTCTCTTCATCAGTTTTATTTCCCTTCTTCCCTACCTGTTTCAGGTAACTTCTTACTACTGTTACCCAACCCCATCTTTGTACTCTGCTCCGCCCACCCAGATAAGGAATATGGTCACTTGTTGGATTTATCTGTATCCTTAGCTCGTAAGCTTCTCATATTCAGGCCTTAGAAATCTGCACACAGGAAATGTCCCAGGACTTGACATAAAAAAGCAATTGAGCCCCAGCTCAATGGTTAACATCACATGAGCTAGAATCACAGAGTTGTTTGTTCAAATGCCAACTTCGATACTTATTAGTAGTGAGATTTTGGTTAATTATTCAACCTCACTAAACTTCAACTTCCTCTTCTATAAAAATGAAGATAAGAATACCATCCTAGGGATGATGTAAGTATTAAAGGAAAGAATGTACACAAGGGCCTCAATTATGGTCTGGTACTCAATAAATGGACATCACTGGGCCTTTCTCACTCTCCTAAGTACGTTCTTTACATCCCTGGAACCTTGCAAACCCTGCTTCCTGTTACTCAGTCCCACTTCTCTGGATAAGCTTAAAAGCACCCTTTCTCCTCTTCCTTCAACCTCCCCTTTTTTCCAGAGTCCTTCAGCTCACCATTGAGTTAGAATCTTAGCTTCTAATGAACTCACACTAAGCCTCTAAGTAGCCGAGGATGGCAATGTACACAGTCCAGCACAAAAAACACGCATCTAGAGCCAAGGAGACCTGGATTCACTGTAATTCTTTGCCCACTGGCTATGTGACCTTATGCAGGTACTCAACTCCTAGCTCAACAGTACTTTCATCTGTGATATTGCATCCAAGTAACATAGCTCCTGAGTGGCTGTGAGAAAGCTTTCCCAGTGCCCAAGGTAAGAGCCAACTAATGCTCATTTCTCTTACCATTAGGAAACGGGGCATCGGTATTTTAAAAGGAGTTGATAATAATAGGGAATCATTTTCTTAAGTTAAATTTAATTGTGAGAGGTGACCCTTTCAAATGTCACTTTCTGGGGACATTTTCTCTCTCACTGTCCCTCCCTTCCTCCTCTTTACTTTCTTGCCAGAGAGAGAAAGCTCACAGTAGTGAACTCAGCACCTGTCAAATTGTATTACAGGTAATTTCCACAAGTCTGTCTACTCCTCTAGATTAAGAACTTGTTAAAGACAGGGCTAAATCTAACTGAGCAACCTAAGCATTTTTAGTAAATGTTTGTAGGATGAATAAGCAATTTAAGAGACAGGAGGGCATTTCCCGTGTCCCAGCTATCACATCACTGCAATGGTACCGTAAGGCCTAGGCCACTGGTCCTCAACCATGGCTGCACGTTATAAATAATACATTTCTATACCCCACATCCACCTCCAGAAATTCTGATTTCATTGATCTTGGCTGGGTCCCAGGCAAGCTCCCAGATGATTCTAATGACTGCTTCTCTGAGGACCATTGGTTAGTCTATATATACCAATCCACATTCTCACTTACACATCAGTCACAACTTTTTCCATAGTTCCTGCAAACCCAGTGTTTGCCAATGACTCCAGGACAACTGCTAATGTTATCTGACTATCCCTTGACTGATATTTCTGTTTCTAACCTGTCTGTTTTTCTCACAGCTCCTTCCCTTTACAGTGGTGGAAAGGGCGCTCAAGGGCAAGGACTGCACAAAAAGAGCTACTACCTTTCATTCCCTTGGGCCTCGGTGCCTCAGACCAGCACCACCTGCTTCTGAACATCTTGTTCATAGGAAGCAAAAGAGCTCATGGGAAAAAGAGGGTCAAAGGATCTGTGTCATCAATGTACCCATGAGAGCCCTTAAGTATATTTGTTATATACTCAACATTGACGGTACACTAAAGAAAGAGTGTATCAAAGATATTGATGGCATTTTAGATTACTAATAACAGCTCCTATATAGTTTAGTTTCATTCTCATCCACTGAGGGCTAGAGGTCTTAGGTGGGCTCCTAAGTTATCTTCACAGTATTGCTTTTACGACTCAATTGTAAGTTGCCTATGCTCAACTTAAAATTTTCATAGCTGCAGTAAATATTTATGGACGTAAACTGGCATGTTGTAAATTTTCAAATAAGAAGATATGAGGTCTCCACAGGATTACTACCATTTGCTTAGGAAGACCATTACAATGGATAGAATCCTTACCCTAATGGTGACCTCCTCTGTGTCCTGTTCAGGTGTAATTACAATGTCTATCGTTAACTCTCACAATATTATCTATCATTTACCCTCAGGACAATCCCAAGAAGTGATTCTTATTAGCCTCCTATAACAAATGAGGAAACAGAAGCTTTCAGAGGTTAAATATCCGATGTAAGGCCCTACCACTGTGAAGCAATGAAGTTAGGAAGTACTAGACATGTCAGAGCCCCCATGCATCCCACTGATGGGTAGGCAGGGTATGGATGGCCTAGACAATCTAGGGGCTGGGGGTAACTTTAATTTGTTGTTGCTGTTTGCTTGCAGATGCAACACATGATTTTACAACAATCCACAGAGAGAAATTGGAAATTGGTATGTCCCAGCCCATATCAAAAGTTAAACAGAAGGTTTCTTTTGTGTTTCTTGCAATAATACCAGAGCATACAGAGTCTATGAAATTGTTCTAAAAGAGCTAGATATATATCAGATAAGAAATACAGTGCATGCGCACAGACACACCTACATGGACACAGATGAAAGAGAAAGCAGAACAAAACAACTGATTCACTGTCTCTTAATCAAACTGAAAAGTAAGCTAGAATATAGGCAATGAATGGATGAGAAAGGTGAATCTTAGCTTCTAATGAACTCACACTAAGCCTCTAAGCAGCCGAGGAGAGGAGAGGAGAGGAGAGGAGAGGAGAGCTGTTGCCTTGTCAGTTGTTGTCAAGGGGTTGCCTTGAATATACTTCACCTTAAATCTTATTACCTTCTAAAATGACTCATTTATACATTTATTCATCATCCATTTGTTGAGGCCTCTCATGCTCTCAGTGCTGTGGGGCAGTGGAGACAATAAATGAATCAGACATTATTTCATGAAGAGAAATAAGGCATGCACCTAAATAACTAGAATATAAGGAGGGAAGGCAAAGAGTGCTATAAGGGACACTCAGTTAAAGAGTTCTCATAATTTGAAGGAAAAAGAGAATGTTTCCATTTAGAAGAATCAGATAATAGCTTTGAAGAAGAGGTAGAATTTAAACATGAAGAGTTACAAAAGATATCCAGGTAGAGGAAAGAGCATAGTTTGAAGCATCGATGACAAATAATACATTTATAGTAAGAGATGTGAGAAAGAAGTGTGAAAAATAGGCTGACTCTAGTTTGGGGACAGTTTTAAAAACTGAGTTACAAATTGTCTACTTCCTTCTGTAGACTGGGGAGAGCCACTGAGACTGGGGTCGGGGACGTTATCAGCACATAGGCAAAGCTGTACTTCATGAATTCATCAGACAGGAGGGCGGGAGCTCCTGAAGTGGCCACGAGCCGGGCAGGGGAGACCAATGAAGTAATTACTTTAACAGTCCAGGCAAGAGCTAACACAGACCTGACCATTCTTCAAATAGTCTCCCAGACCCATCTTTTTCACAATCTCCCCCCTACTCCTATTCTAACACGTGCTAACACACACACATTCTCTCTCTCTCTCTCTCTCTCCCCCCAGCCATAGCGAACTGAACTAAGTTCAGTGTCTTTCACAAGATATCACTTTGACCATGTAGATCCAGCTACCAAAATACTCTGCCCTTCCAGGTTTTTTTGGCCTGGCTAACTTGTAGTTAGAGTTAAGAGTGGAACTCCTGTTAATGTCACCCCCTTCAGGAAGTTTTTGTTTTTAAACTTCATCTTTGTTTAATGTTCTTCTGGCTGATTCCAGAGCATTCGTTACACTTTATCATAATTACATGTCAGCTGCCTGTTTCCTTCACTAGACCAGACTCAATGAGAGTAAAACCATGACTGTTTATTTTCCAGTTGCATTCCCAAAACAATACCTAGAATAGCATCAGGCTCATAACAGGTGTTAAGTCATATAGGAATCTTATAAAGCAAGATGTACATTACATACTATATATATAATACATGTTTAATAGACATACATACATAGAACATACATTAACTATATGTCTAACTTTCAAACACACATAGAACAGTGCTTTTTCAACACCTAGCAATGTTTTGAAAATTGCTTACTGACTAACTGCCAAATTAAGCTTCATCATTTTACAATTTCTTGCAACTTAAGGGCAAATTTCTGGCTCAATCATTAGTCCATTATTCTGTTTCATTGTTTCCTTGTGCCAAGATAAAAACTGGACTCCACACTACAATCACATCAGAAAAGAGTAAATAGTAACTGTAATATGGATTACTCAGATTGGAAAAGGTTACTTAGAAACTTCAATATGGTAGGTAGCTTAGCAAAAATTCTGAAGCACTGCTCAAGAGACATACCAATAAAGTGAAACTAACTTTTGCTTTCCTGTTATAGTATTTCTTTTTTTTTTTTTTCCAAAGATTTTATTTATTTATTTGACAGAGAGAGAGAGGGAGAGCAGGAACACAAGCAGGGGGAGTGGGAGAGGGAGAAGCAGGCTTCCCGCCGAGCAAAGAGCCCAATGCGGGGCTTGATCCCAGGACCGTGGGATCATGACCTGAGCTGAAGGCAGACGCTTAATGACTGAGCCACACAGGCACCCCTGTTGTAGTAGTTCTTGATAGAATAACCACTTTACAATTTTCCTGATTTCATAAAAACCCAAAACAATAATAATAAAAAAAAAAGTTCATGTTTGCCTCATTTTTATTCTACCAGTAGCTGATACTGGTAATTTTAATGCCACTGTTCTGCATGTGACATATTCATCTAAAATATTTGAAAATAACAATTTTACTATCCACCCTAAAAGAATCCTATAATATCATGAAATCAAATATGAAAAGCCTTTCTAAAATTAAATGGAATTGTTCTAGAGTGGTGTAGTAAATGCACTAACATAAAAAAAATAAGAATTAGCAATATATTCCTACCTTCTAAACAATATTTCCCAAACGATTTCAGTGAGTCATAATTATGTGATTAAGTTTCACATTATCCAAAATACATTTAAGTCTCAATGTGCAACTATTTTTAGCTATTTCTGAAATTGTTTGTTTTGGTTTATTTCATTGTTAGCACTCACCTGTAAGTCAAAATAATTTCAAATTTCATTTAAAAAGTTGTGGTTCCTAATTTACAATAATTTTCTCTTGCACTGATTTAGGGCAACTGTTTTTGGTTTGATTATTTTTTAAATAAATTATGCTCTGAAAAGGACCATTTAGTAAGGCAGTTTATTTTTTAATATTAATCTCTGAAAGAGAATAAAACTAATAATCAAATGGACTGATACAAACAAAAAATAATTCCTCTTAAAAGCAGTATTCTACTTTATAAACTGCCAGGGTTTTTATAGAGTACACTAGCTTATATGGGGCAGGGGCACAGGTCCCCCCCTACCACACCCCCCGCCATCATGAGTGAGTGGATGAAATTACTGGAGTCCATGCAGCACGCAGCAGGAAAAGATTTATAATGCATTAGTCAATGCAGTTATTTTAGGGAAAGGTTAAACAGAGTACCATGGAAGGACCAAGAAACACCTTAAAGAGATTCAAGTAAAACTACAAATTATCAACAGCTCTATTATTTATGTTCAAAACATATCATCTATCATTTGAGACTAAACAGCTCCCAAAATGATGATGTTCTTAACTGCCAGATTTTAAAGTTGGGGAAACTCTCAGGTTAGATCATTCATTTCTTTTTTTTTTTTTTTTTTTCACTGTTTAAGGAATTTTTATTAAAGCAAAAATTTTATAATCTAAATTATGTTTCCTTGCTCAGTTATCAGTTCTGTTATTTAAAACAGAAGTGACATTCTGAGCTATTCCACAGTAAAGAATTACAAAATTAAAGAAAGGAATGCTTTAAATTTTCGTACTTTGCTGAAAATTCTTTTTCCCAGGGTCTATAAAACATTAATTTGTTTTTAAATTTTACTATTTCTTTGTGGTTTTTTGTTGCTGTTGTTGTTGTTTTTAAATCAATAAGTAATCTAAGACTAGAATTAGGTTTGCTAGACCTGGCATTTGCTCGGTACATAAGGTTCAAAGTTTCCTTTCCTTTTTCAACTTATTTTATATTTTGCGATGTTTTTTTTCCATAATGTTTAAGTTTTTCGATGTTTAGGTATTTTTCTTTGGTGAAGCATCAGTTTCTTTTCGTGGTCCCTGATCAATTTTAAACAGTTGGAACACCAGTGGTACTGTTAACTGCTTTCTGGGCACATCATCCATTTCTTAACAGCACATCACTACTACTACATGGGTTTAACAGTACCAGTGTTTTCTCTTTGTATAGTCCTACCAGCTCACTACTTACTGTGGGAAACTTCCTTTTGTTGTCTTTCCAATGATATATTTAAAAACATGTTATAAGCCACCCCACCCCCCATGTTTTTCCTCAGTGGGTACCTATGGGTCCACTATGTAAAAACATCTGTCAATTCACCACAGACCATTTCTTATACCTCAGTTTTCATAAATAAAACACTGCACACACAAATGAACAGACAGATTATTCATCAAAATAAAGAGATTATCTCCAAATTCCCTTTTTGAGAATTTTAGTCTACCTCTCTTTTATCTGACTGCCTATCAAAACACCCAAAAACCAAAAGGAAAGGTCGTGTGAAAATAGTATGAAAAGAAAAGGTGGGGTGGGGCGGGGTGGACCATAAAGCCTGCCACAGGGTATATTTCAGGAAATAGATAATCAGTACTATGAAGTGCCCTTCATACTATGAAGTGCTACCAAAGTGGACAAAGTGCAGAGGAAAACATGCCGAGAGTCAAGCATTTTCACAAGTATTTTCAGTTAACCTCACAATAACCGTATAAGTAACTAGTATTAACCATGTTATGCCAATGGGGAAATTAAGGCTCACAGAAGTTAAATGACTTGCCCAAGATTACCGAAGTAGCAAATAAAGTTTAAGTCTCAAATTCAGATCTGATACCAAGTTGGAGGATTATGTCCTCTACAACACAGCTGGCTTCCCAGGAATCCAAAGAGCCAGAGGACCTAACAGGTAAAATAGCATCCAGGTAGGAATTTCAGGCCATTCGATGGCCTTGATTGGGATGAAGGCTTTATTCAGGGGAGGTACATTCAGAGAGTAAAGGCTGTGAAAATGAGGAAAGGAAAACTCATTCAAAATGGAGTTGGGAAGCCATTAAGGGGAGGGGGCTCTCATGTACAGTCACGGAGCCCAGCCTGCATAGTTCGGCAGGAAGAAGGAAGACTTCCTCTCAGCCTGGCAACAGCAAGCTGCCCTGGTCTGCAGCCAATGAGAAGCCACCACCCGGAACTCTCATTTTCCTCCAGTGAACTTTTGTCACAAAAACGCCTCCCAACTTACTCCTTTCCTTTATAAAGGGATGCTCTCCTCCATTGCTCTCCAGACTTGCTAATGGTTTGCAGAGTTTTCCTATTCTGAGTTGCAATTCCTCTGCTGTTTCCAAATAAGCTAATTTGCTGCTCCATAACCTTCGTTGTTTAATGTTTAAGGTTGACAAGGTGAAGTAAGTGGAAGTAACCTAAATGCTTAATTAGGAAATCTACAATATAAGCAAGGATAATCCATTCATTGAATGTCTTTGCTGAGGACTACTTGAATTTCAGGAAGACACTCCATGGTGAAGAGGACCTAAGTCTTAGGGATATAGAAAGATCGGCACTCATTAAACAAATCAAGAGTAATGGCTGTTCCTGTGGTTTTATGGTACCCAACACTCCAAGACAAAACAGTTGCACTAAACTGTTCAAGTGGGTTAAAGGTAAGCTAGTGCACACATGTCCTCCGTGAAATTTATTATATACCAAAAGAGAAGAGAAAAACAGATTTGAACAATTATCAGAACTACCATGATATCTGAGTTTACAATAATTTATATTACTCTGTGAAGAAATGAAAATGTACCTAGTCACTCCATTACCCCTCAAGCAACAAAATATCTGCTTTGAAATCTTGAATTTATAAAACAAAAACATCTGTCACAAAATAAAAGCTACATATCCATATTTTTTGTTTTATAAATTACGAACAAAACGGTTAAGTAGAAAGTAAGAAAATTAACTATGGACAATAAGGGGAAAAAATATTACCACTTATTGTCTATGCTCCTCCAGACAGAGCAGTAAACATAACCTACCCAACTAAAGTCCTCCCAGAACCAGCCTCCGCAGGACTGTTGCTCCTGTTTATCTTCCTCATAGCACTGGTCATACCTACAGTTATATTGCTGATTTATATGTTCACTTACTGACTGATTCCACTAGGGATGTAAGATCCATGGGGGCAAAGCCTTATTTCCCCTAGCTCACAGTAAGCCGCAGTGTTAGCTAAAAGAAAGAACAGGTCTCACGTTATCCTCCCCACGACTTCATGATGGGAATACTGTTAACCTCTTCTCCCATTTGCTGACAGGAATTCTGAGATCTTGTGAAATTAATTCATACAAAGTCACAGAACAATTAAAGCAATGGAAACTCATCTGCCTGATTTATAGGTACTATATAAACAAATTTGGCAGGCTATATTTAGAACAAAGATAATATCAAGTTGAAATTCAAATAGCCAGTAGTGTTTAAAATGCAGCAATTAAGAAAACAATCTCTAAGGACTCTTTCCACTGTATATAAGTACAGTCAGACAGACTTCTTATAGCTGTCACCACAATATATTTTGAGTTACACTATGGATTTCACACAAATTGACTATTCACAATTGACTACGTCAGTTGTTATGAACTATGTATCGGTATGTCATAGTCGATTTGTGTGAAATCCATAAACAAAGTTGTCACAAACAAAGTTGTCTACGTTACCCTTTGGAAAAATCTCAATTTTGCCCCAAAGTATCAGTGTTGCCACTATAAAGATAATAGCAGGTCTCCGTAGTTCTCACTTTGGATGAAATTGTGAAGAAAATCTATCTGGTAATTTTGATTTTAAAAGCTATAGGTTCATCTTGGAAAACCATGTAGGATGAATTGAATGTCAGTGATAAAAATAGATTCATACAAAAATGGCTACTCTCAATAACTGTTAGAAAAGTTCTATAAATTAGGCACCATTTTTTTCGGTGAGGTCCTTAGAAAAGAATATTTAAAATAATTTTATACTTTCTACTAAAAGTTAGATACATATGAGAATTCCAAGGGAAAAAATGACTCTTGAGAAAACAATTTCTACAAAGAACTGATGGATTATAAGTAACATTCAAATTCACTGTGCCAACTATTGCACATACATAGGAAAGAGGATCCAAGATCTACAATTTTGCTAATTTCCTATTTTTCCATCTATCTATTAATCTATGTATACTGGTTGCCTAATAGCTTATCATTATGCTGGGTGATAGAGGATAGAAAAAGAAATATAAAATGCAATTCCTACTGATAAATAGAGTCAGATGTAGGAGGGATCAGCAGCATCTGACTTCATGAGAAACATCCTCAAAAAAAGAGGAGTGGATAAAACTGGGCTCAAATGGTCAAAGGAAATTCTTTCAGACCTGGAGAGGCTTCATATTCCACCTGACCATTCATTCTCTTGAAAAGGTAAGTCGGTGGCTTTCCTAACCTAGCAGTCCAGTATGGTTCTATAGACTTCTAGCTCTTTGTTGCCATTTTGTGGTAGGGACTAGAATTATCATGCTCCTTAATAGTGCTCTGG
Organism: Leptonychotes weddellii; assembly: GCF_054177405.1. NCBI lineage: Eukaryota > Metazoa > Chordata > Mammalia > Carnivora > Phocidae > Leptonychotes > Leptonychotes weddellii. The sequence goes on along the minus strand of NC_138369.1, from coordinate 92,858,502 downwards.
AACATGGGATCAGTCTTGGATATCAAACAATCGTCTAGGATAGACTCTAGCTGCAAGATAATTTGTGTTTGTAACCTGCCATCACAGATTGACAAGCAACCAATGTCCATGATCCCCTTCTGTACCTACTTTATTGGGAATACAGTGTCACTGCTTTCTAGGATCTCAGAGAAAGGACCTCTAGAAAACAGGCACACATGGAGAGGGATTTGAGGTAGGAATGACACAGGACAGGGAAACAGCCCACCAAGAGTTGGGTGGGAAGGACCTCCTTGTTTATGTAGAGGACTTCTGTCACCTTCTCTGGCATCTAGGCAAAGGATTCTGGACTCCTTTTAGGAGGCACCTCAAAGAGATAAGATAACACCATTCTAGAAACTTAGGATCTCAGGCAACAAATTGTACACCACAGTAAAATGCTGGAAAATTCAACAGGCCATCTGCACAGGCATGTTTCCTGTTAAAAACAGATAAGGGGCTCTGGGAGTTTCTACTCAGATGAATTCTCAGGAATATTTTTGCATCTTATATGAAGTTTCCCTTACGTTACTGCAAAAAGTGGGAACAGCTACCTTTCAGAAGAACACGATAGTATTGGCAGTACACTGAAATATTCTGAAATGCTACTTTTATAATATATGTTCTTTCTTTGTGTGTGTCTTATGTAATTTCGCCAAAAATAGAAACGGGTTGGTTAAGAAGAAATGTTAAAGCAAACATATATTATTCCCCAAATTAAAGATTAACACTTCGAATGTTTTATATTTCTTGTTGCTGCTTAACAAAAGCAGAAATTCTAGGAGGGTTGTTTATTCAAAGAGGCTGAAGTAAGATAGGTATGTTGGTTTTCAAAAGCATTCCGTTCATTTTTTGAGTTTTGAAATAGCACATGAAATGTAAATACGTACAACGGACTCAATTAGTTGAACTCTGCCCCCATGAACACCACTGCAATGGCTCTCATATCAATTACAATTCTTCACTGTTGTGTCAGAAGCTCTGAAATGTTTAATAAAGGCATTATGTAGCAATGAGAGGTGAACTAGTTATTATTATGGATACAGTATTACCTAAGCAGGGGACTGTATATTAAAAAATAAGACCCATCTTTATTGACCTCTTGTTGATATTTCTATCACATAATATGAAGAGGAAAGAAGTCTATATGCTATTACTTGCTATCTTGCTATTTATAAATCTCAAAGGCCTCTACAATGTAAACATACTTTTCTTTTTTAAGCAAATGACGGGACTTCATGATGCCCCCTCTCTTCCTAACCCATGCTCAGTAAAAGAAACTCTTAAAAACCGTTTGCAATTCATTCAGATGATAAAAGCGAAGAGAATGCCAATACTTTCTGAATCCCTGCAAACTTAGCCTTCCCCCCCACCAAAATAGAATCAGAAAGAATTCATCAGAATTTTAAAAATATGCCTCCCTGTGATTGGGGATGGGAAGGGGACAGACAGGTTCTGTGGGCCTGCGGCAATCGTATGCTACTTCTCATGGCATCCCATTAGGATGTCAGCACTTTGACGATCAAATTTGATTTTCTTCCCTCAGATGTATCCTGGTTTTCATCATGAATTATGCCAAGGGGTTTCATATAGAAAACCCCACTGAAATAATGCCTGGCCTATATTTAGCAAAATGCTGCACAAACAAAACCATGTCAGGCAGGAGCCAAATGCTCGGAGAATAAAAAAGCTTGCAGAATGAAGGCCCCCCACCCCCCTCCCGACCCATACTGCTAGCTTTCCTCTCAAAAGCCTTCTAGAGCTGTAAGGAGCATTGCGGTTTCAGGTGTGATTTTCAGGAAAGTTTCATGAACCAAGTTTTTAAATGCAAATGACAAGGTCAGAAGGAGGAAGGTTTACAGGTATGAGGATATGAAAGAAAAAAATGGAGACGTAGCAAGAAGGTCAGGAATTTGAAGGGTAATGTCAGAAATCTATGAACAGAAGCTTACACAGTTACATATCTGCTCCTAGTGGTGAAGACTTCGTATTTCAAATTTGGGACCATCATTAACCATTCTAGGAAAGGTTTTCATTTCTCCAAGAAAGATCTCTGTATGTGCAATATGTTGCAAAATTCCTTTAAAACTGATAAAGGAGGGGCACCCGGGTGGCTCAGTCGGTTAAGCGTCTGCCTTTGGCTCAGGTCATGATCCTCGGGTCCTGGGTTTGAGCCCCACATCGGGCTCCCCACTCAGCAGGGAGTCTGCTTCTCCCTCTCTCTCTGCCTCTCCCCCTGCTTGTGCTCTCAATCTGTCAAATAAGAAATAAAATCTTAAAAAAAAAAAAGAAAAAAAAACTGATAAAGGAGACAGTGCTTCATAGTGGGTGCTCAAAAAGCAGAAAGATACGTTCAGGTTCAAATCCCACTCTGCCACTTACCAGCCCTGTGACCTTGTGCATAACTCATAATCCTCAGCCTCAGTTTCCTCATCAATAAAATGGGAGTGACTATACTATCTACCTGACAATGGGATTTATGAGGATTTAAATAAAAATGTGTGTAAAGCCAATAGCTAGTACCTAGAGAACACCAGCAGAATATAGTTGTTGTTCTTATAAGTTTATCCAGATTTGTTAGGTGAAAGTTTTCCAGTCTCTCACATGAATGTATTTTGAAGGCTCAGTTCATTGTTCTGGTAAGGGGGTGGGGGGAGGGCAGTTTTCCATAAAGTCACAGCCCCTGCTCTGCTGCTCCACAGACTGCAGGACAAGGGCATTCTTGCCTGTGCTCTCCAGCCCTCTCCCTGAATCCGGTATCCCCAGGATCAGTGTTACTATTACTTGGGTGTGCTTTCTCACTGCAAGAAAGAAAGCACCATGTCTTATTTCCAAAAGCTTGATCTCAGACTAAATCACCAGAGGACTATCCCCCATTTATATCCATTCACGTGTATGTGTGTCAGTGAGTGTGTGTGGTTGTGTGTGCAGAAAGATACGTATATATAAGAGACAGAGATGGATGCCTGTGTATGGATCTGTATACAGAGATATCAATATACATACATATACAAAGGGCACATATGGAAACTAATCCCTATTCAAGGTCTATGAAATATTTCATGTGACTTTGGAAGGATAAATGAAAGTGAATTAGGTTCTAAACCACAAAAGGTTTATTATTAATCTATTAATATCTATAGTCATATTTTCTAGTAACTCAGAAATTGCTTCACTACCATCTAAACTTCCTCCTTTGCCCTTATTTTAGAGCATGATTTATGTAATAAAGATACTGTTTCTCTCCATTAGTTCATTTACCTAAACACCTAGGTAAGTAAAATACATGTAGACTATGAGATGTGTTTAGTGAATACCTACCCAATGCTGTCAGTGAATGTTTCCAGATTTCCAGCTCTGACTTTTAACTGCTAGGTCTCTGAACCAGAATCATTGGCCATTTCCCAGAAAATTCTATGGCCCCTTCAGCCCTGTCTTTTTCTCATTAGGTGTCTAGTCATACCTCTTCAAAGACATAAATCCCAGATCGGATGTAGGTAGGTAGATGTAAGACATGAACTGGGAATCTGAAGCACCCATGAGCAAGACAGATGCTCTTAGTACAGGAATTAAGAGTAGAAAGGAGACAGAGGAAGAACATTGCTCCACTCAATTATAAGACTGGGACTTCTAGGATTATGAGAGCTGAAAATCTAAAAACCATTAACTAATTTTTGTTAGACTTCATCATTTTTTCAAATCCTGTTGGTACAGTACTGATATGAAATGATCCTTGAAATTTTAAAGCTTTATGTCCCCCAGAGCTTTATAAATGCCCAAACGTAGCAATGCTCCATTTCATCAGTTGCTGTTTATATGAACAGTCAACAAGGACATACTGAGGTGGGTGGCCAATTAGGTGCCCTCTCTAGCTGAGTCACCAAGCCTACTCAGAGCACGTGGCTCAAATTTCCTCCCAAGCACCAACACAATCATGTACATGTCATGAATCTTTGGGACTGTTCCTGAATACCCAAAAACTACATGAATGTACCGGGTCTAGTGAAATCCTGTTAGCCTAGAAAACAATGTTGAGGGCCAGTGGCTCAGAGAATGCAGCACTGTACAGCCCTGTACAGAGCACTGTTAGGAAGCTGTAAGCCACCTACCCTCTATTCTTACTGTTTCCTTTTCTCATGCACTTCTGGAATGGCCCTGGTAAGCTGATTTCCCACTCTTTAACTAAATTAATTGTACCCTTTAATCACCTTAGGCAACTGGAGATCAATGAGCATGTACATGTATATACCTATTATGCCCATAGGTAGCAAATATACATAATTTACTTTCTCTATATATTTGATTTTAATATTACGAGAGTCAGAACTGCTCAGGAAACATACACGGATTAGAAGGGCACAAGGTGAGGTTGAACTATTCAGACATAAATGCCTTCTGGGACTTCTGATGAAAGCAACAAAGTCATCTGTTAATGAGAAATGCAATGGGAACACTTTTATAAGACAAAGAGCGTATACGAGGGAGGAACACTTTTACAGAAAATCTTCAGCAGAGAAGAATAATTAAAAGGGGGTGACTAAACATATTTCAGTTCTTGATTATATGAAATCATGGCTTTTGAAGGAGGAAACATACACTGTCATTTACTCCTTTCATATTTTAATTTTTAGAAGACAAACTTAATTTTAATATTGCAAGTCTTCAATGTAGACAATTCCCTTCTTTCCAAGGATTTGCTTTCTTAGCTTTCGTTTAATAACAGTTTTACATTCGACACCAACTGCAATGCCGTCTTGTGCTTGGTGCAGGGTTATGCTGCCGCAGTGATATAAAAATAGCAAAAAAAAAAAAACAACAAAAAAAAACACCAAAAAACAAAAAACCACACAGAGGACCGGAATAGTAGACCAGAATAGCTTAAAAATTGAAGCTTTTGGATAAAGCTCTCTGAAAGAGTTACAACAGTTACAACACCTGATTCCATGCTGTAAAATCATTCTTCTTTCATTATATAATATTAAAATTACATTGGAGAATCATATTTCTTTCTCCCCAGACCAATAAACTATTAAAGTTATACTGGGTCTCAGAAGAGTTCAAAATCCAAGCTGCACTGGCCTGCTGTGTCTGTTTACTTAATCTATTTTTATAACACTGCAGTAGCTGAAACCAACTTACCAAATACCTGCTTCGACATTCTGCACCACATTGATTCAAGAGATAAAATTTATGAGAAGCAAGCAGCAAACTCTGTTTGTTTTTAATAAATCAATCTACTCTATACTATTAAAGTCAGGGCCACAAGGAACCACAGATAACACTGTTTTAAACATCTGAAATACAGCCCAAAAAGATTTTAATTTTTTTCCAACTCTGTTTGTTTTGCCAGGTCAGACAGTTGCCTCCTTCACCTATGTGAACTAGCACACGTCGCCGTTCTCAGTTTGCTGATCTAAGTGTCTGCACCAAATCCTCGGCAGGTTTCTTGATAATCAACAGGCTGTTGGGATAGATGTATTATCCTAAAGCAACCTACAACACAAACATGCTATAGCTAAATTATTTAATAAAATAAACCCGTGCCCAAGAACAATGCCAGATCGAACTTTTACTTCATGAAGCATTTCTAACAATTCAACGTACCCAAGAAAAATAAGCTTGAGAGTACTGACAAGAATGGGATTTGCCAATTAAAAGTGGTTGCCATAGAAACAGGCTTTAATATGTTCTATGAAAAATATGAACATGTCATGCTTTCTCTTTAGTCACTTACATTTGAACATGAAATGTGAAAAACACAATTATAGAGAGGAGTGTAGCTCCCTAAGGGAGCATCAAACACATTCTCTTGTTCATAAAAAAAGTCCCTTTTCTCAACCAAAAATGAACACATACTCTGTTTTCTTGAATTTTTTATAGATTATTTGAGTAATATATCACTTCAGTGTATGGTGTGATTTTTTTTTTCTAGAACTGAACTTTTTTTTTTCCAAAGTACTCTACTAGATTTATGTTTTCTGAAAGCCTTCAAATACTGTGCTCTTTGAAAAATAACTTTTAAAATATCTTTTGAATTGCTCAAGGGGAAGATCATTACAAAGGATCCCTTGACATTCTAAACACTCTAAATACCACATGTTAAAAAGTATTTTAAGTACATCATTGAATGTTCCTGACTGTTGACTCAAGGGATTAATATGGGTTAGACTCTAGCCAGATGACCATAACCAGCCACAGGATATAGAATAGTGAACTACTCTATCACTTTTATTACTGTTTTACTAACATAGTCCATGACAAGAATTCTGGACATAGTGCTATTAGTCTTCAGGTGGTGACCCAGAAGATAAATATTAATGTTTTGTAGAAATTCTATCATGCAGTTCCCAGATTATACTCATTTCAATATCACTGTAAAAAGCAAGTGACACATTTAAAATTTGTTTTTTTGAAAGGCTCAATCTATTATGATGTGAAATGATTCATTATGTATAAAATGAAGTCATCCTATGACTGATGAAAATTAAAAATTATTTATTCCTTCATCAGTTGAGCATAGAATTATCCATTCATGTGGGAAAGGTGCTGATAGAATACTTAATTAATACATTAATATTGTACACCTTTGATTATTGAGAAATGGTATGATTATTTATAATTGAAAGATTTTAACTAAGTATATTTTAGATGAAAAAAGTAGTTGTTAGGAAAGAGGAGGTTAATTTTCTTAATCATAGAATATCATCTGAATTAAAATATTACAAAGTGTATGAGAGTACCAGTCCTATAAATTGTCCTCTGTCTTCCCTTGTGAACATTTTCTCTCCCATCAAAGAGGGCTAGAGAGAACTTTATTTAAAACAACAATGGCTCTTGGAAGATTTAACCTAAGAAAAGCCTAAATACAAGAAGAAATATTCTTGAAAAAAAAAAACACATGTATTTTAAAATTCCTTACAAATTCATTTAAAAAAAAACAAAACCTTAAGCTATTTACCTTTCAAATTACAACACAGATGCAAATCACATCCTGAAACTAACTATTGCTACCAAATAGAGTTCGCTTTCTGAGATTCCTACTAGAGATGTGTAACCTCTCTTGCTTTACATTAAAAAGTATAAGTAATTCTGAAAATTACACCATCATTATTTGGTCTTCTTTTCAGGCCTAAAGAGTAAACAATAATTATCTAAATAAGCTTTATGAGAACATGCCCACTAAAGAATCAAATCTGCAAGCGATACTCAGAAAAACAATTGGCCAACTCCGGACACAGCCTATCTAATGGTACAAAGTTCAGAATTATAAACACCTGACAGCACGGGTTTATAAAATTAGACATTTCCCAAGCAACACAAAAGAATGTCTGTTTCATCTAGCAATAAGGTCCTCCCTCTGCAGATTGAGATTTCAAGTTTTAAAATCAAAGTTGGAAAGCAAACATCATATAAACTCTGCACCTGCCAGTGAGTGTTGAAAACAACCTGCTTGGGTGCATGTCTGATTTGGATCAACAACCAGCAACCATGTCAGTGCTGCCCACAAGGATGGTAAAACACTGCAGCTATAATCGATCTGTTGTTCAGCTTCTTTTTCTAAGATGGGTTGCTCTTAGGGTATCACCATTATTGTCATTAAGTTTTATGGTTTTTAAATTGACAGTGAAATGTAATTTAAAAAAAATGTAACTTCTAAAAATCACTTGAACTTAGTCTGTATTGTTTTCAAACTGTATACATTTTATCTTCAATTATTTTTCTAAAATTCTCTAGCCAGGCAAAAAACAGGGAACAACACTCATTGGGGATAAGGGGTTCTTTGACATATGAGAAATGTTTTTTAAAGTTTTTAGTATACCCGGATATACGGACAAAAAGTACAATGGCAGGTAGCCACTCCACTAAGAAGCATTTCCTCCGAGCAGAGTTGGCTAGAGCCAACCTCCATCTACCACCCCCTCTCAAGCGTAACTTTCCTTAAAATAAAACATAGACTTCTGTTGTTTACTAAGCATAGGGTGTCTATAATAATTCAAATACAAATTATTTACATTTTACATTTTGAAAAGCAATACAAAAACGTTTGTTACTCCGTTACCCAAATAACACACGTTGCAAAGCGAAATTCTCATTTAATCTAACTAAATAATAAGTCTGACGAATAATAAATCCAAACCTCCTTTTAATGGCATGGATCTACTCAGGTGCTATGAGCACAATATACATCTGCTCAAGGGCCATCACATAAAAGGGAATCTGAAGGGTAAGTGAAGGTAAAATCTCTTCCTCTTAGTCACAAATTAAAGGGACACTCTCTAAACCACTTTGGTTGATGTTCTTTTTCCTACATGACAGCAACATAGTTTTCAAGGTAAAAGAACCCTGAAGTGTATCATAACACAGCTACATAGTAAAAAGCATCCGTCTCCCAGCCTCAGCATCAATACAAGGCAGAACTGCCCAGAGGATTCCTCCAAAAACAACTCAAGAGTGGGCACTCGGGAATCAGTCCCGGGGCAGCTCTTCCACAGGATGACAAAACTTTGTTGATCTTGTTACAATGCATCCTTTACACCAGCTCATCTAATTTAATCTAATGTATTCTCTATTCATGAAACAGTATTTCTCTATAACCAAAAGTTTTCACATCTTCACTATTTTCAGAATACTCTCTTGGCTCTAGCCAGGGCATATAAACAGCTCTTAAGCTGTGGAGGGTCACAGACACCTCTGTATGCTATGGATTCACTCTCCAGAAAACTGCACATGTGGAATTAAAATAAAACACCGAGGCCTTTGAAACCCCCCTCCCCCCCCAAATCAAGAACTTCTTTAGCAGTTCTGTGAACTTCAAAAGAATCCCCAAGTTAAGGCGGAATGCCACGCTCCACCCCACTGCACTCCTTGTTACAGAAGGTGGGACTTGTCGAAGCATCCAAAAGCAAGTCAGTTTGTACAAAATCATTATTTGCAAGCAGTCTGATGGAGAGGCTTCTGGTGAATAATAGAAAGAGATTTTAGAGAAATTCGGTAGAAACTTGTATAAAAACAAAACACTGATACCACCTTAAAAGACAGCCCTTGTTGCATGGGCTTCTGGAATCCAGAGGTGACACCAAGCAGGTCTTCCCTTCTGGGGCTGACTGGAAGGGTGGCCCCTCTGTCTCTCAGGTGAGAACCACTCCTTGAAGGAGAGGTTAACCGGGAGACTCAATACTGTGTGGAAACACCCTGATAAGTATGCAATGACAGGCAAAATAAAGTAGCATTATAGAACTAAGAATGCTAAAGCAAACAAAACAAAACAAAATAAAGTTGCAGAAAATATTAGGGTAATGGAAACTGAATTTAAAAGGCAAGGAAAGGGGTGCCTCGGTGGCTCAGTCAGTTAAGCGTCTGCCTTCGGCTCAGGTCATGATCCTAGGCTCCCTGCTCCGCAGGGGGCCTGCTTCTCCTTCTCCCACTCCCCCTGCTTGTGTTCCTGCTCTCATTGTCTCTCTCTGTCAAATAAATAAAATCTTTAAAATAAATAAATAAATAAATAAATAAATAGCAAGGAAAATAAGTAAGAGATAGATCCTGCCTGATGAAATAAGAAGGGCTAACAAAACAGGGCACCTATCCAACTCCTACTTATATTCTACCTTTGAGGACAACTAGCTTCAAAATGGTAAATATTAAAGATATAATGCAGTTTGCATAATTGCCTAGGATACATATCCAAAGCATTCATGGACAAGAGAAATAGTATAAAAATGAAAATGAGCCTCTAGAAAAGCAGTTTTCCCATTTATTTTGGATTTCCAAAGTTTTATTTTCTCTCTCACATTTCAAATTATCTGAAGCTTTAAAAGGAAGGGGCAGAAAAGTCTTACTTCCATTCTCTCTCTAGTTCCTCTTAGGAACACAGTGTATGATTTCTTCAGCTTTTGTCCCTTTTTAAAAATGTTATGTGGCAAGGGACAAATATTCTATCATAGAGTCATCATTCATGATTTTACATTATGATTTTAGGAAAGAAAAATGTCTCCTTTCCCTTAATAAATCATTGTCTTGAGTGGCATTCGGTTTAAGCACTGCGTAAGACAAACAGGGTAAGAACGGTCAGCTAGTTTTCCATTTGGCTCCTTCTATTGCCAAGTGGGTTTAAAGGCAAACTATGTCATACTTACATTGCTTACTTGATTAAACCTTATCACCTCTGCTTACTAAACAAGTCTAAATATACCTTCCTTGGGGTAACTAAGGAGTGTGTTATGACTACTTAGTTACACTAAGGTTGTTTCTAAATCAATTGACAAATACACCAAATGCCTAATATGTTCCTGGCCTCAAAAAAATAGGATCCCTGTACTGAAGCAGGTTAGGGTGTCAAAGAGCAGTTGAAATACAACGTAGTAAGTCAATCAATTATTTGACATCAAACAACTAAACCTTTCAAACGCTGACTGGGTTGATCATTTGGAAATGAAGTTAAGCATCTTAGAGAAATACCAATACTACTAAGTTACAAAGCTACACTCGATCACATTTTAAATCAAAGAGATGAATACACACCTTTTACAGAAACACATGTGGAAATTAACATGTGTGAAAGGAAAAAGTAATTATTTGCCCATTAGGCCAATTTTCATAAAAATATGAATGTGGAAAATTAAATTAAACTTTGCTAACTACTGAATATGCTAGATCATCCCCAAAATGACTTTTCTGATAAGTGATTTTTCCAGTAAACAGCATACCATATGGTCCCCTGTTCTGCTATAATGTTTTAATAAGTAACTAATCAAAACATGTTCATCTTTTAAATTTAAAATATCCCAACTGTTAACAGGAATTTTTCTTAAAATAATAGTGTGCATTTATAGGTAGGGTTTTTTATTTTTATTTTCTAGCAAGAAAGGATACATACTAATTCAATATGCCCTGGGATTTTTCTACTCTCTGCCTAAAATACATAGAAGTGGTTCTATCAAGGAAACCTATAAACTTCTGCTACCTTCCCATATACCCATATTTGTACATATTTCTCCAACTCCAGATGTGTTCATCTTTCAATACAGGCTTTGTTACAAATAATTTTGAATATGGGCAGAGTTTAGAGCTGTTATATAAATGTAATGTAAATGTAAAACTTGTTATAATGAAAATACCTATTGTAAAATCCTAACTTGGGAAAAAATGTATGATTTTTGCCATTTGGATTAGCCTAAAAGTAGGGAAGCATTTTCTTATGAATATTTTGACTATTCAAAGAAATCTTACTGTGTAATGCCAAACAAAAACATATCAATATTCAGAGGGAAAAAATAGTAGATGCTTAGAGAAATGTGCAGTGGAATATATATACACATTTGAAGTGCATAAACACTCATAAATGACTGAAAAAAACTCAATACAGGAAAATGTGTAAAAGCCATATGAAAATACAGCATGTGAAAATGTAGTAACTCCCATACGAAGGGCTTAATATAATGTAGTAAGGTATTAGAAATAGTCTTTATTCAAGCTCACAATACTCCAGATAGATTTAGCCAAGCCTTTGGGGGTAAGGATGATGAGGCAAAAGCTATAAAAACTCTTTCAAGACCTCTTTAGAGGCTTGTGCCTAGTAATCAGTTAATAATCTCAAAGTTCTTCCACCCACACTCTTGTTTTTCTGTCTTATCTTCTTTCTCTCATTTCTTCTATCTGGCTCAGTACCAGTTAGACCTGAAGATAAACTCTGAACTTAGAGGCAAGGAAAGAGTTCAATTTGAGCAATTTGGAAGATAAGGAGAGTTTCAAATTCTCAAATTATCCTACTTTCTTTCCTCCTCTGATCATTTCAGGCACTATTTTAGGCATTCAAGGACCAATATGTTCTACAACTGTTAATGTTGGATTTTGTGGGCACTTCCTATTTTTATACTTTATGACGCATCTTTTAAACTTCAAGCGTGTAACAAAAGGAGTGTGCTCAAAGACAGAGAACATAGTAAGTGATGGATAGTGAAGGAGTTCCTTGATCTCAAGGTTATACAACATGAAATGTGCTATTGAACAAAGGTATAAAAATCCTCACACCTAGAAATCTTTAAGAGTTCCTTGTTGTTTAGAATTAACATTAGCTCACCCTGCCTGGGAATTGCAATTTATGGTTTTTAAGCTCTGTTTGCTTTTAGAAATGATACCTATTGGGGCATCTGGGTGGCTCAGTCGTTAAAGCGTCTGCCTTCAGCTCAGGTCATGATCCCAGCGTCCTGGGATTGAGCCCCACATGGGCTCCCTGCTCCACGAGGAGCCTGCTTCTCCCTCTCTCTCTGCTACACCCCCTGTTCGTTCTCTCTCTCTCTGTCAAATAAATAAAATCTTTAAAAAAATGATACCTATTTAGAAGGTCTTTAATTGCCTTATAATGTAAGCATCCTATGTCACTGACTTTGGTCTATCTTAAGGAAATTAGAGTCCATCAGCAATTCAAATGGAGCAGAGGTAGGGGACTTTAACATCTTCATCTGAATGCTTGACCAAAACAAACAAAAAAGCCAAAAGAAAACAAATTTTAAAAACCACAAAACAATCCAAAAACAAAAATAAAGAAACAAATAAAAGCCCCCAACAACCCTACTATAACTTCCTGGTTCTTTGTCACTTATTTGTAGCAATTATTGCGATGTCATTTAGAAAAATCTGTGTTCCCGTAAATTTAATGAAGACAATTCTGAGCATTCTGGAATGGTCCCAGGGAAGGAAAAGGCATCTTGCCAAAAATATAAAGTACAATCAAAACAATAGTTTGAAAGAAAAGCTGAAATGATTTTAATATTTAGGCCTCCAAGAAAAGTTACTATGCATCCACAGGTGGTTTGCAATGGAAGGGAAAAAGCTGTATATTAATAATCATCGGTTGGCAAAAGGACACACTGTGATAAAATATTTTCAGAAATAACCATATCCTACACATACAGGAATTCCTGCTTCAGTGTACATTCGGTCCATTTTCTAGTGTCTTCAATAAAAATACTCAAGGTTAATTATCAGAAATGTCAGTGGCATCCTCTCACACAAGTCTTTATATTTAATTGCCGTTGTTTTCAACCTAGTTTTAAGTTGTTCAGTGTATGTTAAACGTGATATAAACCAAAATAGTCAATAGCGTATTCAGTCTACTACAAACATACATTTTTAAAACTCCTATTCTAATAATGATGTAACATAGTATATTGGGTATGATTTCTTAGTATTACTAGAATTGTAAAAAACTTTGAAAATCTTCAAAGAGGAAATCTTTCATAAGCACATTTAAAAATAGTTTTCCAAAAAAATTGTCTAGTTATTATATATACATCAGGTAGAAATACCCTATTAAACATTTAAACAAATTCAGAGAGGTTATTTCCGAAAATATTTTATCACAATGTGTTTAGCTCAAATAAAACAAAATAATTAAAACTGATCATTATTATAGGAACAAGTACACTACTACCTCTCATTTAAATAGCAAGAACAGATGAAATACTTTTTTTTTTTTTTTTTAAGATTCCACTTATTTACTTGTCAGAGAGAGAGAGAGCACAAACAGGGGTAGAGGGAGAAGCAGGCTCCCCGCTGAGCAGGGAGCCCGATGCGGAACTCGATCCCAGGATCCTGGGATCATGACCTAAGTCGAAGGCAGATGCCCAACTGACTGAACCACCCAGGCGTCCCAGATGAAATATTCTTTTTTTAAGATTTTATTTATTTATTTAGTCAGAGGGAAAGAGCACAAGCAGGGAGGAAGGGTAGAGGCAGAGGCAGAAGAAGCAGGCTCCCCACTGCGCAAGGAGCCGGATGTGGGACTTGATCCCAGGACCCTGGGATCATGACCTGAGCCGAAGGCAGACGCTTAACCAACTGAGCCACCCAGGCGTCCTCCAGATTAAATATTTTTAATACTCTGTCTTGTACCCTGCATTTGACCACTGTGCATTTTATTGAACAAGAGATTAACTAATGTAATAGTTTTTTAGAAATCTGTGATAGTTTTGATTGTAAAAGAAATGTAGGGTACTGTAGATGGTAGTTTAGTCAATGTTAAAGAATTCTAAACAAGTAACAGCCAAAGATTCTGAATCATGAATGTGACCTCCAAATATCTAAGGTGTTTCACATCACAGGTTTTCATTCTATCAATAATTTGTCTTTGGGCACATAATGACAACTAACATTTATTGTCACATAATGTGTGCTAAGCACGGTTTTGAGGGCTTCATACGTATTCCCTCATTTGAGCCTTTACAATCCTATTCAGTAGGCACTATCATTAGCCGCACATACAGGATGATGAAACAGGTAAGTCAGTAGTTAACAGTCACGTGACTAACAAGTGGCGGTGTCAGGGTTTGAACTAAGTCTTAACGGAGCTCAATAACCACTCTACCATCCCCAGCTGAAGTGCCTCTTCTATACTCTCCATAGGTCATGGTGCAGCAGGGGAGCCACAATTAGTCAGGTGCAAATGAACCCAGATTCAAAGGCCCCCATAAGAACAAGGACTCCGGCGATCTAAAAGAGAAAGCATTATACCCAAGCAACAATTCTATTAAAAAGACTAAATGTCATCTTATCAAAAAGGAAGACACCTCTAAGGAAAGGAATGACTAGAGTCATTATTAATAGCTTCTTAGGATGAAAATCTTCCAGCTACTTGGAACAGCCTCGCTGTTAGTGCTGTATTTTCCTCACTGCCATGGTTGTGGGGTTTTGTATTAAAGCAACAGGAAGTCAGCATGTGAATCACCAAGCACGACCTCTACTCCATATCACATTCTGAGTCTAGGCAAGGAGAGGAAAAGGGAAGATCAGGGAAAAGAGGAAAAGAGGAAATGAGGAAAAGAGAAACACAACCAGGAGGAGATGGGGAACCGAATGCAGACCTTGAGGGAGACCACGAGAAACACAGCTTCCCCAGAAGACATAGAGTGCCCTACCGCTCAGATCCTCTGTTAAAGATGCAGTTGGGACAAATGGTATGATCCTTCTGCATTTTTCACAGCAAGCTCTTCTTCCTAAAAACACACTGCCTCCCAACAGAGTGTTATTTTGGATTCCTCAGGCTTTGATTCTCCTCTCAGCTAGATCTAATAAACGATCATCTACATAACAATTTGACAAATGGAAAGTTTCCAACAACTATTAGTCAGCGAGTCTTACCCACCATAAACATTTCATTATGCTTCTAAAACAGCTTCATATTTCAGGTATAAACCAGGAGTCACAATGGCACTTTCAAAGAATCTCTCACTTAAAAGATTCTAACTATCGGGGCGCCTGGGTGGCTCAGTTGTTAAGCGTCTGCCTTTGGCTCAGGTCACGATCCCAGAACCCTGGGATTGAGCCCCGACATCGGGCTCCCTGCTCAGCGTGAAACCTTCTCCCTCTCCCGCACCCCCTGCTTGTGTTCCCTCTCTCGCTGTGTCTCTCTCTGTCAAATAAATAAATCATACCTTTAAGAAAAAAAGAGAGATTCTAACTATGAAGGCAGAGCTATATCACGGCCTTAAACAAAAGACTGAAACAGTTGATATAAACAACTAAAGTACAGTTTAATTTATAGCCCTTCGAGGCAGTATGTGAGAATATTTTCTAAGATATCAGAGTCAAATATTCGTATATAGTCTTAAGACAAAAACTACATTAATTTTAAATTTTTAGTCATGAATTTAAAAACTTTCTGAAATTTAAAAAAAAACTTCTTTGGTAAACTGTAATTCCATATTATACTTAAAACTATGAATTTATGAATATATTGATGTGTCCCGTAGCAAGAGAAATTTCTCCAAGAAACAAAGGGTTGATATCTACCCTTGGATTTTCTTAAGTCTAAAGGGAAATAAATGTGGCTAACATTGCATTGCAAATACTTCTTACCCTTTTTAAATTATACAATAGCGTTAAACCAGTTGGAAAATACTCCTCTCAGGATTTGAGGAATACACAGAAACTTAAGTACTAGATCTCTATTATAATTATTATTTATTTTTATGAATTCATTACCAAAATGTTGTAAATATTTGTATGCATAATTCAACAGTAATCAGTGGTGTTTATCTTGACTAATAATCTACAGACTGCAGTGCATTTATGATTTCAATGGAATTAATCTTCAATTCTCTACACTTCTTTGTGAAAAGAGCTATAAACAGGTTGGAAGAGGAGCCTTTTAGCACCAAGGCTTTATTTGCAGGAGGAAAAAAAAAAAAAACAACCCCCCTTGGGCAAACCCATCTTTATTTACTGCAAATACATAACTATGCTCAAAAGGAGCGAAGACTCTTAACTCTTTGTAATGTACATGTCTAAGAAACACCTTCTTTGCCATATAAATAAGATATAAGAATAACAGACATGTTTCAAGAAGAAACATGATGACGTCAATTCTTCTCTGCCTATGGGAAAAATATTGACAGGTCCTTTCCTGACCTATGAGAATGCAAAGGATCTGTGGGTGGTGGGCAGGAGATGTGGGGGTGGCAATCTGCCTTGTTAACAATTCCAGCATCCCTAAAGTCCTCCTCTGTTTTTCTAATTATCTTTCCCTATTCAGATACATATGAAACACTTTATTCTTGTTTGGTAAATTTTATTTAGATGAGTCCACAGGTAATACATCAATTTCACTTTCTTAGCAATCATACCCTGCCCGTTTTCAGCTGGCTTCCTGTGACGGCATGTTGACACCCTTGCTTGAATGGTCATGGCACGTAAGGGAAATGCCAGGGCATATCTGTCAGCTCTATGGGTTTAAGCCATTGCAGTGTGACTCCTTAATGATTTATAATAGAGCTGGGAAGTGACCACTGACTGGCGTGCTGCTGGGAGACGCTGGTGGCTGACACCAATTACAGAAAGCAGTACAGATGTTTTCCCAGTGAAGATGCCTCAATGTATCTTGTCTCATTGGCTCACGGCACATGCCCACTATCAAAAAAAATTAAAGTGGATATTCCCTCTTGCTAACAAAACAAAACAAAAACAAAAAATCCAAAATAAAACAAAAACAAAAAACTAACAAGAAAACTAAACTAAACGTGTCTTTTGTTGGACTTTTAAAAATTGGCTAATTTTCAAATAATAAATCACCCAACAGATTTTATAATAAGAGCTGATTTTAGAAGGGCTTCTTCTATAGTTGGGCTACTCTTCTAACTAAATGTTTTTAAAGGAAAAAAGATAAAGGAGATCTTCTTTTTAAAAAAAAGTCTTTCTATGTAAAAGAGGCATATTAAAGCATTTACACAAGATATGCCATTTAGGATTTGCTTTAAAATACATGAGCTCACTGTGCCCCACCCCCCAAAAAAGTGGGATGACAGAAGCAACAAGATGAACAAACATCAAAAATTGTCAACACTGGATTATGGTATATTTATAGTATTCTCTCCACCAAATATATTACAGAATATATTTGAAAATCCTCATTTAAAAAACTTACTTAGAAACCTATCAACATGGAGGTTTCCCTTAAATCACTACTTTCCCTAAACTAACCAAATCACTTGAGAGTCAAATATAAACAAATCTAATGTATTTTCCCGTTAGAATTAAAGCTTTATTTACTTTAAAGAAATATATAATACATTCTCAATTTCATTATAGAATTATGAACACTATCATTTTAGCCTCTTTGCTATATCCAACTATTAATATCTAATATTCTGCAAACTATAACTTGACTGTTAATTAAGGGCAAATGAGATGGTACCTAAAGAAGATCTGTCCTAATTCACCATCCAAACTAACTGACATTAGTAAGCAATTATTTTGATGTCCCTCATTTTCATAACGAATAGTAAAACAACAAAGAATGACTATGACATTCAAAAGCTTGCTCACTTCCCTCACTGGCTGCAATATGTGTTTCTTAATTATGTCTACATATTTAAATTTCAGCCTTGCATGTGTCATAATCTACCCTCCCAAAGCCTCGGATTGCTGCATTTCTAAAATGTAACAATAAACTGTAAGATTCCTTCATGAATCTTCCAACATGGACCACTTAAAACTAAGTGAGGCATTATAACCTAATTCAGTTAAATTTTCCATAGCATCTACATTCAAATGGAAATGTATCTGCCAGCTTATTAGGTGCTGAGGATATTACATTATACTCTGTGAAGCTCAGCAAGATGACTCACACAGCAAAAGAAAAATGGATTGAAATGGAATAAAATTAAGTGCTATAAAAATCAACTGGTAAAAATTATGCGTGATAAAGACTTGTACTTTCTCTAAAAATTCCATCTTCAAATCAGAGATAAATTGGTCTTTAAGACCAGAATAAGACACTTCGGATGGGAATGAAATTCAAGTGTGGAAAGTTGTTACTCAATATTCAAACAGAAACCAAACCCTCTGGCTAGGATTACAAACCTAGTTAACAGCTTCTTAGCTCCACTATGATCACTGAGGTTCTCTTCTTTTTTTCTTTTCCACTTTTAATTCTGCAGTTAATAAATTGTGGAATTTTAGAGTTGAATTTAGAAATAGTGTTAAGTCAACCACCTAATTGTGTAGATAAAGAAATGAAGGCACACAGAATGTCAGTCTTGCCTTCCTCCTAGGTCACAGCAAACTTAGCCTTCTTTACTTGTTCGTCCTGACACAGGCTTCCTTGTTTGTGCTTTTGAAAGATCCCTTTATATATCTGAGTGTAAAAGCTTACTTCTCTCTCTCTCTACCCACCCCTATATATATATATATATACACACACACACACACACTAAGATTTATATGTGTGTGTATATAAGAGAGGTATCTCTTAAGCTGACAGAATATCTCTGAAGAGAAAAAGCCCCTGGCAAAACCTTGGAATTCCCAGGAAAAAAAAAAATAGCATAAACTTTCAGCCTTGTAAAAGATGTTTAACAGAACTGTATAATTAAAATAATTTAGTCCTGTTATGCCAACCTCAAGGCTATATCAGTTGTTCACAAACTGCTATTAAGACAAAGTAAAATTAAGCAAAAGCTTCTTCATTCTATTTTCTGAAGCTGGATTAAAAAAAAAAAAATTAACTGCTAAGCATCATCAACTTAACCTCCAATACAGCTTTTTAGCAATCTCCATATTAGGGAGGATAAACTGAGCTTAAAAGGCTCAATTACATCCGTCCAATCTGAGGTCTCAAAATTTGAGAAAGGCTTTAAGCCTTCAGACAGAGAACAAATCATGAGACAATATTAATATGTGAGTTGTTTTGCCTTGTAGTGAAGCCATGTGGAAACAGCAAACATTCAAGAATTTTGTCTCTTTGTTTGCTGGGACCTAAAAAGTTAAGTCATGTAATAATCTTTCACTTGGTTAGCCAAGTAATAAAAGGGACTACAAAATTATAAAAATTATCAGAAAATCATTTAGGCCATATATCCATTCCACTTTCAAAATTTACAAACTGATAAATAATACACTTCAGGGATTATTCTTTAGAAAATTTATTTCAACATATATTTTATATGTGTAAAGTTTACTAACGATATGACACACACGTATTTCAAATCTCTAGCATAGTTCAGTGCTTTCTAAATAAGCCACCTGCAACCATCCTCAGTTTGGTGGTGCACAGAGTTAGAGACCGCTACCCTCTGAAGAGCTTCCCAATAGAGAGGTCAGTTATACAAGGCTAATCTCAGTGTGATGGGAGACAGTGAGGCATTCAGGCAAAGCAGTCCATTTCCATGGAGCTGCCGGCACATCAATACCCAAGGTCCTAACATGGCCCGCCCTGGATCTTTACTCAAAACCTCAAAAGTGGCTATGCCAAGTCAAAGGTAGGACAAGTCGTAAAATAACAAACTGGTTTCATTTTTACCTTTGTCATAACAGAGCCCCTGTCTACTCGTTTGCAATCCTCACTGTGTCTGACTTCTCTTTTTCCAGGCTGGAAGGTTTGGTCACAACTTGAAGTTAATACTTTAAAGTATTTTATGAGAAGCTACATCATGTTGGCAGGACTGGGTTTGGAAAATAACCTGAGGTTATAAATATGTTCCAAATAAAGTGTTTAAGATATTTAGATTTTTACTTTCAAATTAAGTCTGTTCACTAATCGGTCAAGTTAGGCGATAAATGTATAGTGCAGTGAAAGCCTTGGTTTTACAATTCAGGGGACATCCCTGATTACTGTATCACCTGGGATGTCAGACAGGTTTCAACTTCCACATCAATGCTGATGGGAGGTGGATTTCTGGAGTGATGGCAGGCATGTAATGAATGTATCCTTCCTGACCTCCACCAGGCCGTACATACGCTAGACATGTAAAAGTAGTGTCTTATTAGAAATCACAAAGAGCGCATTGTCTCCTTGCAAGTGATCTCTTGCTGAGATTACAAAAACACAAAGTTATTGTAAGTCACACTACAGCTACATTGTACACAGATGTCTCTTGTCCTAAGGAATTTTAAATATAAAAGATGCAGGCACTGCTAAACAAAGATGATATTATAGTCTCTATCAATTACATAACTGAAGGGATCAAACTGGAGAAAGAGGGAACTCTATTCCAGATGTTTTGCATGAAGAATAAGGGCATCCTGAATTTATAATATATTGTGGGAGCAAAAAATTCACCTGACAGATATTCTCTTTATGGAAAGGTTTCGATGGGACGTGGCTACCGTATCAACACAGGTTATGTTCCCTGGGGCTATCAGCTGCGTGACTGATGGATCTCATTCTTGATTATGGTACAGAAAAAGCATGAAAAAGAATGAAATGTGAGGGGGATCCGCTGAAGACTATTATCTACAAAAGGGCAGGACCTGACATATGTTTTCTCCATTGCAAAGTACCTGGTACATGGTAGGTGCTTGTTGAATATATCCAGTAAAGAAAGGGTGATAGCATGTTGGCTCAATCTCTGGTGCTGATGTTAACCAATTATATGACATGTATTTAAGCATTTAATTCTTAGTGTTCCCATATCTAAAACTGAACTATCGATACCTGCCTCAGTGGGCTGTTTTACAGAATGAATGAAATCATGGAAGTGTAAGCACCTAGCCTAGCACCACAATGCCTGGCGTATAGTCAGTATTTGGTAAAAATTTATTGAAAAAAAAAAAATGCTAGAGATAGTTTAGTCCTGGGCTAAAACAGGAATTAATTTCATTGGGCTTTTCCTTTATCTACCACCACTATCCTACTCCTCTTTGAAACTTACTGATCTCTGAATTCAGCTGGAAGAATTCTTTTTTTTTT
>NC_138369.1:92788622-92837203 GCF_054177405.1 Leptonychotes weddellii | reverse complement strand
AGGGTTCTAGAGGGGAGAGGGGTGGAGGGATGAGTTAGCCTGGTACCGAATGGAAGAATTCTAATAGCTCTATTTTAACTTAATGATACTAGTATATCCCAACTAAATCCTCACTACAACACCCTTTATCCTGGTATCTTGTGGCTCAATCTATAAAATTAGCAACTGAGTTGTTAACATATTAGAATAATGATTAGACTCTTGGTGTGTAAGGTATGTTTAAATTACTACGGCAACTTAAATTTATATCTCTCAATGCTATTTTCAGATGCTAGTAATAACATATATCAAAAGTGAAAAAATATTAAATTTGTAGGTAAAAATGAAATTCTAAAACAAATGTATAGTTCCAATATTATGAAACCATGGCTGAAAAGGACTGTCTTTTATTTATGTTCTTACAAATTTAATCCTAATTCTGCTATTATTATGTAAAAATACAGAATCTGTCATGGAACTTCACCTACTTTATTTGATACACATTTCTGTGATTCAGTTTCCTTTCTACTAAAAATATGGAAACTTCACATATATTAATTTAGACAATTCCACAGATATTTCATACTTGTTGATTCTGTAAAATATTCTCTAAATTTGAGCACTCAGCAAAGTACCAAAACATTTTATCTACATCATTTCTCTTTCTATATAGATTTTTTTTTTTTTTTGAGAAATGAATACATGCAATTAACCCATGGGAAGGTTAACTGAACTACTTTTTTTTGGTTTTATTTTAACCCTTAAATATCTAACCTACAGTTCTGAAGCAGGGGCAATTTTGTTCACGAGGGGACATTTGACAATATCTGAAGACAAGTTTGGGTTTTAAGACCTCAAGGTTGAGAGGACATTGCTACTGGTATCTAGTGAGTAGAGGTCAGGGATGCTGCTGAGCATCTATAATATACAGGACAGCCCCCTACAGCAAATATCTATCAGGTCCAAAATGTCAGTAGTGCAGAGGCTGAGAAACCCTACTTCACATCAGGGTCAATTTAATAATATGCCCTTCAGAAATTGATACACTCTTTTGTGGCATTAACCTTGAAGTAAGAACTATGTTTTTTGTAGGAGTTTAAGACAAACACAGTGTGATATTTTAGAGTAATATGGCGAAGTTTTTTGACTCTTTATCCTAGACTTTAGACATCTGCATAAGTGATCCCTATTAATGCCATCTCTGACACAATCTTGAAGCCCGTTGATCCTGCCAGTGGATCCGCACTGCAGTGAGAACAGAGAATTGAAATGTGAGCAATGGGTGCTTTGTCAGAGCGGCTGCAATCTGCAAGTCAATCAGGCTTAATTGGTCCAATAAACAAAAACATTACATCAATTATAAAATCTCCAAAATCATGGTCATGTTTTCATTGATTAATTCCTACTCATTTACTCAACAGAAAGAGTTTTGTAGCAAGAAATAAAATGCTTTAAATCACATCCAGTACACTGCAAAGCCAGGTGTCTAATTATAGCAACCCCTCCTCTCTCTCTCTCTCTCGCTCTCTCTCTCTCACTCACTTCTTCTAGGGAGCAATATTAGCTGCAGAGACTACTAACTCCTCATTGTGAGCTACATTTTTAAATGTTATATGTCAGTTATCTTAGGGGAAAACGTCTGAAAGAAAATAAAATTGGTGACTCGGTAAGAAACATTGGTTGAGGTATCAATAATTTGGTTAATTTATTAAATGCACAATAATTAGCTAGCCCTGCCATTAAATCACTTTTACTCTTTGAGTTAGCTCTTATTACAGTGATATTTAGTCTCCCCAAATTAGAAATACTATGATCTATTCATTTCCCAGTGGTTTTCAGGCCAAGTTTACTAAAACACAAATCGGGTATCTGCCACTACCCAACCTGAACCATTCAATGGTTTCCCATAGCCTTTAAGGAAACATTCAACTCCTCAGGTGAACTCACAAAGTCCCTGGAAACCTGGCCCTTACCTTCCGGCCCTGTGCCTTCCCTTTTTTTCGTAACTGCCCCTTAGCAACTGTCATTCCAGTCACACCACCCTGCTAGCAGTTCCTGGAACATTCCATATTTTTTTCAGGCTTGACTTGAAATACACCGATGCTTCGTCTCAAGTGTGTTTTATCTCTTTTTATCTGGCTTGTTACACCTTTAGCCTTATCCTTACTACCAAGTATATCATTGGAACTACTCAGAAAGCCTGCCCTGCCTTCCCTCTCCTCTGTTTCCATAGTATCCTGGGGAACCTCCATCAATGAGCATATTCCACTACATTCTCTGATGATCTGCTGCTCTGCCTCCTATGTGAGACTGATTCTTTAAAGGTAAGGAGCCTCATCTGTGAAGACTCAGAGCCCCTGGCAGTGGCTGGTATAGAACAATTAGAAACACTGGTGACTGAATCAACGAATGGATGAAACAATTGTACTTTCATAGATCTGGGTATATGGGTTCCTTTCTCCACTGACAGCGGTAACATTTTATTGTCTCCTAGCCATCCTCAATTATATACATATTCTATAATCAAGCTATCTACTCACTGAAGCCTTCAAGGTTCAGCTTCAGCATCTGTTACATAGTAGCTATTTAATAAACATCTGATGAATGAACAAATCGAGAAACGAATCCTTAAAAAGTTGTTGAGTATGATTAATCCAAGGAGAGAAGGATCTCAGTAAAGGCTGACTAGCAAAAGGAGAGGATAATGTGCAACTTATTTCTTTCTGGATTTGGGAAAACAATGTGTACGAACACCTAACTCTACTTGGCAAATCCACTCGAATGATACACACATATTTATGACACCAGTATTGCAATTTTGCTGGGTTTGAAAGTTTTCAAAATGAAATTTTGAGAGGAAAATGCCAGCAGCTATAATAAATGTAGAAGTGCCTGCAGAAGGGTGACGGACTGCTATGAGACCCCCAAAGAGAAGCACGAGAGGAACCCCTCCCCAGCTCTGGGAGCACAGGAGGCCTATTAGGGAAGATGGCACAGCAAGGGTGATTCCTGGGATGAATCTTGAAGGACAGACAGGGGTAAGGAAAAGGAGAAGGGAAGGAGATTCCAGGATGAGTGAATGACCTAAATAGCATAAGCAGGGAAGACATTGTTTATATTGCACTCCATCAATTTAAAAAAGTTAAAATGTGTGTTAATATTACCACAGATAATTACTGAACGGATGTACAATTTTTAGGTATCACTAATCTTTTTTTTCTACTTTGTTCATTTTATTTATTTATTTTGTTTTTAAATTATATTTTATTATTTGTTGATTTAAAGAGCAATACATACATTGAAAAAAATTCAAATTTTTACTATTTGCAAGCATTATCTTTTTTTTTATGTTCAATTAATCTTAACCAACAGGGTTTGGGATATGGACGTGGGGCTTGTGTTAAGAGTTTTGTTACGTGATGGTATATAACACAGGAGCTGTCTTTGCTTCAAATAAATATGAGCGATCTACTGGAAGATTGAAGAAGTAATGGAATACTAACCTGATTATAAGCACAGGCCAAGGACCTATTGAAGAAGTGTTAGGGTGAAGATACTTAAAAAAAAAAAAAAATGACAGAATAAGCATATCAGAAACTAGAGATAATTAAACATTTGGAAATCATTAG
This sequence comes from Leptonychotes weddellii, assembly GCF_054177405.1. Taxonomy (NCBI): domain Eukaryota; kingdom Metazoa; phylum Chordata; class Mammalia; order Carnivora; family Phocidae; genus Leptonychotes; species Leptonychotes weddellii. The sequence goes on along the minus strand of NC_138369.1, from coordinate 92,833,595 downwards.
GGTCCTGGGCCAAGGTACTTGGTTGCCATGACAAAGCCAAAAGAAGCTACAGAAAACTTGACAAGCAGGTATCCTGGGAGAAGCTGAAGACAGAGGAAAAAGGCCAATGTTTTCAAGAGGCAATAAGATTATAATTTTCTAAATCTCTCTTGGGAATATGTTCTGAGTATTACTCTGCCTTGAGTTTTATAGCAAGAGTCCAGTCTGACTGCAAATGAAGCCAAGGTAGGTACCGTAAAACAGGGATATTTTACCTAATGTCTGAACTCTCTTCTGGCTTTTTAATTTACCATGACTCACTGAAGCATTTGCTATTTGCCATTGGATAGAAGAAGGAGCCTGGAGCACATGGGGAGCAGTCACATTCACCAACCGGTAGAGATCCCTAGAGCCATTGTTGTCTGGTACTCCATGCCTCTCTCAAACCCCAGAACGGACATTTGGGGATTCTGTAATGCTGACCCCTCGGGGGATGGGCATGGACTGTTAGCACTGGCTGGCGTTAGCTGACTGGGGGCACCTCTTCTCAACTCCGTATTCAGTGACCTTATATTGATAGCTTGAAATTAGTCATGGGATTACAGAACTCAGCAAACAGATGAGCAAACTTGACAGACCCCCTCAGAGAGCAGGTTGTTAAACATTTACCAGCATACCCCTAGATCCAACCCATCTCAACAGTCAGAAACCAACAACACATCTCATGATAAACAGTAACTAAAAAAGCTCAGCAATCTGTTAGCAAGCAAATCAGTTTGGATTCCTCTTATAAATCAAATGATTTGAAATTTGCATTGTCATTTGTCCTGCTCAAGTGTCTAGATCAAAATATATATGCATATATAGATCCTGCTAACGTCAACTAAGAAAAAGCAAAAACCATTTCTTGCTTATACATGTCGTTGAAGTCAAATGATAGAACAGGTAGACAAGCTTAAATTGTGTTATTCTGGGGATACAAGGTTTTAATCTCTGGGGGAATAATCAATCTTTGTTCATAAGTACAAAATATGGTTTTTGAGATTCAAGTAGTTTTCCCCCACTTTTGAGCAACTGATCATCTTTCTATACCATATGTATGCATTTGTTTAAAAAACCAGATGATACCTTTTATAATTTAGAGACGACCCAATGTGAATCACTCAATTCTTTTGATGGAAAGGACAGCTAAACTAGTGCTGTCTTATGCAATCCATATCAGAAAAGAAGTAAAATATGTTCTATCAGTATGAATAAAAGGAAACATAAAAGAAAAAAAAATGTCATCACATCATCTCAATCCATTCTCTTCACTCCTAAGAGCAAAGGAAAGACACCTATTTATGAAGAAGAAAACTAATTGCACGTGGATATTTCAAAGTGAATGAGACATATTTTTTTCAATAGCTTTTGTGGTCTTTTCTATCCTTTATTCTAATGAGTCACTTAAATCGCAAAAAATTTTCAACTCTACTTTTCTCCTCAATCATTTGTCTTCCCTACCCCCACCCCTATAAATCAGGCATAAAACAATGCTCAAGAAGCTGGTGAATGAACATTACACTCACAATCTTCATCAAAACATCTGTTTAAATGTGAATAAATGAGAAGTATCTTTAATCAAATATATCAGTGATCAAAAACACTGACATATTTATAAGTAGTGAATTAACTTGTATATGACTTAATTTTTTTTACAGTTTTTATTTAAATTCTGATTAGTTAACATACAGTGTAATATTAGTTTCAGGTGTAGAATTTAGTGATTCACCACTCACATACAACACCCAGTGCTCATCACAATATATACTTGCATACGACTTTAAAGCTCCTTGAATCACAAACTGTCTTTAAAGTTTAATAATTTTCCTTTATACATATTTTGACTCTCATGGGCTGCCAGAAGCTATTCTCAATGATATGGCATACGAAGTTAAATATTCTAAATTAACAAATTCTTTTTTTTCTTAAATACAGCCTACAAAAATACTCGTTCCTTAATTTACACACATACAAACACACCTCTTTAAGAAGAAAACTAATTGAACATGGACAACTTTTTTTTTAACTTCTCAAGTGTTTTCTGTTTCATGGATCCTGTGGACCCCCACATTTCTAATTCCAATATGCGTTCTCTTTGTTCTTCTGCCATGATCCATACGTACCCTAACACAGGCCAACCTTATTTCTGACTCTTTGCATCTCATTGCTTTGATCATTTTATGTTATCTCGTTGAAGTTTAGATTCCCCTGATCAGTAACGTTACTCTTTCAAATGTCAGTCTACAATCAGGATCCTATGGGAATTGTAACATAAAGAAGCAAGAATAAGATGGTTAAATGAGACACCATTTGAGATTCTCTGACATTGTTTTCTACATATCCTTCCTCCTGTTCCACACCCTGCCCCCAAATTAAACCACCACACATCCTCCCAGAACCCTAATTATCACGTTACTGCAACACAAGTAGTCTTGAAGTATTCCTCCCATATGCGTGCAGGGGGGCTCCCCTGCTCCTACTAGACTCCCTCTCAGGGATGGGAATCTAGCACCAAAGACAGTGTGTGAAAACTACCACTGCTTATGTTTACATAACACATTATTATTTTCTATAATCCCCACAACAGCCATTGGGAGTCATCCAAGCAGATGCTACTAACTTATTGTAGAGGTAAGGAAACCAGCTTTGAGATGTGAAATGTCTGGCCAAGGATCACATCTTTAATGAATAGCAGTGGTCTTAACTATAATCAGGTCTGCTGAGAATTGACCAGCCTCCTTCCTGTGTCACTTTTAAGGATAGTAAATAATATAACTAATCTCGGCTACCACTCCTGAGAGCCTCTGTGGGCAAAGTACTGTACTGGGCTCTCTACAATCATACTCTTCCAGCAGCTTGGAAAAATAGACAAGGCATACTTCGTAATGCAGGACTGCATGATCTCTGCTTAGAAAACATGGAAAGTGAAGCCCCAAAGGCACAATAGTAAATGGTGAATTTGGGGTTAGAACTCAGGTCTTCTCATTCCTTGGCTGTCTCCCTACCATAGGACTCTATATTTGGGACTATACACATGGTAATATCACAGGAGAAATGTAGGACTTTGTGTTAAAATATATTTGGGGAACTGTATGCACACACACAACACACACACACATACACATACCTTCTTTGGATTAGACAACAAAAATAACTGCATTGTTATAATTTTAAAAACTAAAAAAAAATCATTTCTATAATAAAGTTAATGTTCTGAAAAGTATAGTGACATTATTTTATTCCACATAATAATTTCAACTTTTCCAGGTAGCACAGACTTTAAAACATATGCCCTGTTAGAGGGTTCCACGTCTCCTAGAGCAGATATCATGAACAGTTGAACTTCTGATCCTTAAAAATTACAGAAGAAAAGGGAGCGGTATCTGTATAGTATCTAAAACTAGGACACCTTTTAAAGGTGTCCTTTGTCAGGCAAACCCGGGTTACTAAGTAGTTTTCTTGCCACTCTGCACATTCAAGGATTGAGCTGTTTCTTTTAAGGAGCAGATACTGGTCAAGCTATTTTATAAAGGGGTGGCAGGCTGAAGTCACAATGGTTTCCTACTGCAGGGGCACAAAAGTGAGAAGGACACTAATCAATCTCAGAAAAGAACAGAGTAATAAATTCTTTGGCCAGTATTTATATATAAAAAGTATGCTGGAATACCTGCTTATTTTAGTCTGAGTCTATACAAATTGTATCTGAGCATAATAAAACATAAATTAGGGAGACTCTTGTCTTTCTTAGCACACATCTTAATGAATCAGAAAGAGGTTTCACAAAACCATGAAAACAGATGCTTGTCTCATGATTATCACCAACCCATGCTGCTCTGTGGCACTAGATTATAGGGTTGTGTAACCAATGGGGGCAAAAAGTCTTTCCACTTCACACCATTCTGGAGTTCTTGCTTCTTCCCATGAGAAACAAAGCGTCATGAAATTGAGGCCCGAAGCAATTTTGTATATATTTAGGGGGTAAAAAAAAAAAAGGCAGGCAGGTTCTTTTCTTCTTTGTGCTTGAGTGAGCTGCAGAGTCATAATGGCCACTCCTATTATCGCTGTTCATCAATTCACTTTGGCAACAAGTGCTGTGTTAAAGGGACCAGCTCCATGGCGACTCCCTCATATTCTGAGATGACTCAAGCCCAACACATGGCAAAAATACATGACATCTTGTGCTGCTTCTCCACTCTGTGCTCTGGATAAAACTATTGGGATACTACAATCAGCTAGAAACAGATTAAATAATTCTTGGAAACAAAGTCACATTTAGTGGCTAATTTTCAGGTTAAATTGGTTTGGAAATACCCATTCTTTCATAGAACAATAGGGGAATACTTATTTTCAGCATCTGAGTCTACATTTTGGCCAGTATCTCATAATACAGTTCACCTAGCAGTATCACATCCTCTGCTCGCTCATCAATGATTGCATTTTTCTAACTGGATGCTCATTGGACAATGAAAGAAAATAAAATCTGGAAGAAAAGGTTAATTCTATAATCTCGTAAGACTTTAGTGTCCTAAAACTTCGTTATATCTTAAATAATGTACACTTAAATATTTTGTGCTAAAGCTAAAAAGGAAATTTAGTCTCAATTTCCAGGATTATCAGATGCAGAGTAATAAGCCAAAGTTTAAAATATTTTGCTTCCTTTTATTCAATGTTAAATTATATTCACTCTGTAACTTATTTTAAAAATTTAAATATTTATGCCCTAATTACATAATCCTTGGGGTTTAAATCTGCAGAGCAAAACGAAAAGTGGATATATATACAAACTCACTTAATCCTCAAAGCAATACTACAAAATAGGTCATGTTATTGTTCGGTTCCTTGATGGAGTATGTGAACCAAAGGAAACTGGGCTCCGAAGTCTTAGCACCAAACCCTGATGCTATTTTGTCTCTCAGATACTTGGGCAGAGATTATCGTTCTTTGTTCTGTCTTGTTTGGTTTTATGTACATACTTTCAATTAGTTATCTGCTCATTACTCACTTGATAAACATGTTCTGGGCACCTGAGTAAGTGCCAGGCTCTAGAGGAATAATGACGAATAATACACAAGGTAGGCCTCTTAGTATAATGTTCCCAGTCTGGGGAGGACAGCAGACTTTCGATGAAATACTTAAATTCTACTGACAAAACTGCTGAAATGAGAGGTAAAAACTCCTAGAGAAGCAAAGGTTTGGGGATAGTCATTTAAAACTCTGAATCTCAAGTCCCTCAACTGTAAAAAAGGCATAAATACCAAGTGTTAATCCTGAAGAAAATAACTGTAAAACCATGTCAACTTGATATTAACCTCTTTTACACAGTATAAATAAGTTCAGTTTCACTCTATAAATGATGGGCTTGGGAGCAGACGTTTATTTTTCACATGGTAAAAGACGTAAAATTACAGTGAAGTAATTAAGACTTTAAAACTCCAATTTAGGAGATTTACTTTATAATCTTTACGAATAAAGGGAACTTGAGTACAGAATTTAGCTATAGAAAAACTGTACAGTCCTTTCATTAATCTGTATGATCTTCACCTGAATCTATAACTGAAGTACTTGCTTTAATAGCAAAACAATGACTGTAATCCAACCATTTAAAACATGAAAAATTTAATCCACTTATCATTAAAGCCTCATATTGTACAGACTGGGGCAAGATACTATGAATAAAAGCTATTGTGCATTCCTCAGTCAGCTGCCTCTCAATTATGCTTTTTATCTACATCTCTCTCATTAAATGAATCCACATCTAGGCATCTAGGTAGCAACCAAATTACTTCTTTCATTCAAATTGAGGGACTAAGTTTTAATTTTAAAAGATCCGTTGTGTCATCCTAAAGCAGTTAAAAATTTATGTTCACACTGATTTCTCATCTTCTCCAACACTTCCTATCTATGTAGCATAGGCCAGGTACTCTTAATACTGAGAGGGCTAGGATGGGTGGGCTGCAGAGATCTCATAAACCCGTGAACTTGCCTACCAGATTTCAGGGTTAAGTGCTCATACGCACTCTATTTCAGAACTTCTACCAGGTTCTCAAAATGAACCATAAGCTAAAAAAATGAGGATGTATTTGGATAGACTCTTCCTCAGGAATTAATACACAGGAGATATAACAAGGACTCAATAAGTAAAAAGCTATGGAATTAATATTTTCCACTTGAATTCACCTAGAGGTATCTACCTCTTATCCATCTACTTGTCCCATCATGCCTTCCAAAAAATAGGAAGATAAAAGACAAAGCAAAACACATAGTGGCTTGGTCAATGTCTATGCACTGTTCTGTGTAAGTATCCTGGAAACTTCCTTTTCTAGCTTCTGTTGTGATTAAGTTGGTGTCACATAGCTAATTCTAGCCCAGGGACCCTGAGCTAGTTTAACCTCTGAGATGAGTAGAAGCCAATGTTTTCCCCCCATCTCACTCTGTCAGAGCTTCAGCTACCTCGGAAGTCACATGTTGGAGGAAAATGGAGCAAACTTATATCCCAGAGTCACTGGATAGAGGAGAGCACCACTGAGTTTACAAGAGCAAGAAATAAATCTTTGCTGGAATTAGCCACCGAAACTGGTGGGAGGAGCGGAGGTAGCAGTTGTTACCAATATCAGCCTATCCTGACATCCTCAAATTGAAGATAAAAAAAAAAAATACATCAGTTTAAATCTGTCTATGCATTAATTAAAAAAGCTGTTTATTGCGAGTGTTATTTCTGTATTTTTATAAACTATTCATTACAAGCTAGACTTAAACTAGTTTATTTAGTGACATACCACATAATCAAAAAAGTTTATGTCCATGCACCTCCCTAATAAATAAGGATAAAACCTAGCTTAATGTCCAAATCAAAACAGATATGTGTCCATGTAGTCATCCAAGCAACAGTAGAGAGCACTCATACAACGGTGCCAGCCACAGTAGACATAGAGCTAAGGGTGACAGTTCTGCTACATCCCAGAGGACTCAAATCAGTAAACAATTACAGTAGGAACCAGTGTGGGGTGCTATGGGGACAGCTCCCACACATGGGAATAAAAGGACCAAGGGAGATTCCCCAAAGGAACTGTCACTGGTATTGAGTCTAGAAGGACAGTTAGTAGTTAATTAAGAAGGGTGGCAAAGATTTTTCATGAGAAGGTAGAAAGATGAGAAAGCACAAATGTGAGACAGGGAGATGTGTGTATAAAAAACTGCAGGGAGGCTGGAGAGGAGAGTCTAAACTGAAGGGTGTTTCGGCGTAGCTCTGAAGAGGGGGGCCAGGGCAAAATGGCGCTTCAATTTAAAATCCCAATGTAATTAAAGGACCTTCTCATGCTTTCCTGGGCACTTCCAGGAGACAATAAGATGTTTGTGCAACTGCATGATGGTCACGATCAATCAGTGCTTTAAAAGATTTTGGATAATAATAATAATACAAAAAGATGAATATATGAAAATTGCCATTAACCACATTTTACTCATTTAGATATACTGTCTCACCCTTCAATTTTTCCTTCTTCACTTATCTTGAAGAGAAAGAAAATGAAATATTTTCAGGAGGAATTATAATCAAGTGGCTTACATTATAAACTTTAGAGTTTTACAAAATTTAGAAATTTAAACAGATATAATATTTTACTTTCAGTATAATATTGAGTCTAAAACCATGAGAATGGTAACCAGTTCATAATCTCTCTGTGTCTATGGAGCTCTACTTAGAAAAAAAATGGATCACTGATCATTTATGTGAAAGGTAAAGAAAGTGGATTAGTAATAACCACAAAACAAATAGTAACACACTATAAACAGAAACATTTACTCTATTTTTGCTAAATGGGAGGCAGAGACAATCTTTAATTTTTTGCTTCTGCTTAGAATTATTTTTGCTAATAAAGAATCAAAAAACATAATTCAACAATTCTAAATAAGGGATTTATGCCTAGAGTATGGATCAGACCAAAGTTAAAGATGTAAACCTAATCTTATTTGGTTCATATAAACAGCGGTATAAACCACAGCACTTAACCAAACATTTGCTTTGCAAATTTTTTTTCTTTTCATGATTGTTTTTCAGTCAAATGTTTCCACTTTCTACAATAAAGTTTGGTTAAAAATTTCATCTGGCTTTGGAAGTATCCACTTTTGAGCTCCAAGTTACATTTTGTTATGTTGTAACTTTCTTAACCAGGAAAAAATAAAGTCTGATGTAATAACCTGTCCCATTCTTTTGAAATTAAGAATTTTTTTAGAAACAGTTTTTGAGGTTCACAAAGATAGCTAATTATAGCCTTCAGCCTTGTACTTTGACGGACAGGCCAGGCCGCAAGACCTTTCCCCTGAGATAGCACTGGCTTGTGGGGTTACTGAAATACATTAGCGGATCACATAGAAAGGGATCACAGTAAACAATGTATATACATGGATAAAACATGTTTCCACCCTCACAGAATGAACAGTCAAGGTAAGAAGTTAAACTAATGGATTTAAAAAGCAATGTACAAAAAAGTGTAAACATAAGGCAGTGAGCTACCCACACAGCAAACAACATGGAACTAAAGATACAGAGGAGCACCTTCTTCAATATGACTCTCAGGAAGTGTTTGGTTCATCTTGCTGCCTAAAGTCAGCCTCTCTCCCCATTTTTTTTTTGACCCCTTCTCAATGTCTCTGACATATGGTGCCCTCCGTTATCCCTACTTTAAGGAATCTTCATTCTTTTCTTCTCCACTGACTCCTGTACCTTCCTTCAGTAGAAAACAAACAAACAAAAAAAAAAAACATGTTTCCATTGGAGGAACACCTCTAGCCTTCTACAACAACTTTTTCTCTTCTGCTGATTTCTCCAGCTGACACCCACTTCTTCTCTTCTTTTTGTTACTGAATTTCTTTATAGAGTTGTCTAAACTTGTTGAGTCCTCATACATATCTTCTTACTAGTGACTCATCTTCTTGGAATCTGGTTTGAGCTGAAGAGTCTACCTCCTACCTCCTCCCTTCCAATTCTACTCAAAGTGCTCTCTTAAAGGTTACTGCTGTCCTTTTCACTGCCGGTCAGTGACCTTTTTTTCATTTCTTGTCCTATCTGTAGCATCTGCACCATTAACTGCTTCCTTCTTTTCTCTTTGGCCTTTCTTTTTCTCTCTCACTTTCTTTAGCTTCTCTCCTTTCCGACTGCTGATTAGAGAGAGATGCACTAAGATTTGTCTCTACATCCCTTCTTCTCCCCATCCATTGTCTCTCTGAATATAATACAGCACTAACCTGGGACAGCGCTATCAGTGCTAGAGGAGTGGCTTTCAGATGCTTTCTCTGTAAAGTCAACTACCCAACCAAATCAGTGATCTACTCCTGCTTACTCTCTCTCCACAGAAAGAGAACACATCAATTCTAACACCTATATTTCTTACACTGGCAAACGGCAATGCCCCATCCCTGATCACCCAAACTATAAACCTCAAGGTCCTTCTCAGCTAACTTTCCTAGCTTTCCTGTTGAGAAATGAGGAATAAAACAGTAGCACAGTACAAAACATTTACTGTGCACACTTTTTAAGTACTATTTTTTTCAAAGCATCACACGAATTTTCCTGAAATATCTTTGAGTGGGCTACATGATTTTATTGTTCAAGATGGACTACTATGAAGTAGGAATTAAATAATTTCCTATTATTAGGATGACTAATAGATTAGTCAGAAATGATATTCAGCTTTTCTAGTTCAGTAATTGCCTCAAGGCTTTGTAGCAATAGTAAAAACTTTCTACAGGAAAGTTCAGATAAAATCAAAAGCTAGTGTTTTGATAAGCTGTTCGTTCAGAAGTGCAAGTTTCCATTCTTTTTCATTTCTTTTTCTAATTTTTTTTATCTTTTCATTTCTTAACATGCCATAGATACAATGTTACATTAAGCGATTCACTTACAAAATAATAAGAAACAAGTTTTCAGTTGTTCTGCTCGCTCAAGAAAGCCACTGATGTTTGCATTTTTCTTAAATATTGTTTATGTACTTTTCCAAACTATGAAACAAGACACTGTAGGTAACACAAGTCAAAAACTAGCCCTATAAATTAGTACCAAGATAAATAAATGCAACAGCTAGCAATAATTACATGGTAAGCCCTGAAGAACTGTTATTCAAGTATTTTCAAATGTCTACAGTGTGTGTTTACATAAGTACTCTATTTAGCACAAGGGATACATTCCAGGGGAATGAGCCCCATGAGAGGGCATGATAGCCAGTACTTGGGCTGATGAGAGCTTGCTTCACTGTCGGCAAAGGCTCTTCCTTTCTCTTCAGATTCCCACCTCAGTTTATTTCTGCAACCCCTGTTTCTGTTCCCAGGCTGTGGTAAGGTTTATTATGCTCTCCATAATGTCCCCAGACTTCCAAAAAAGCCTCATTTCCATATTAATATTTAACCTGTTTCCTCAAACCTTTTCTCCAGCAGTTAAAAACCTGCCATGACAGTATCAAGCATAGTGCTTTTTTTATACAGCAAAGACATCCAACGTACTTTTGGGTGTTGCGCGGTTGGCTGAAAGTTTAAAACTATGTAGTGTGTGGTGTTCCTTTAATAACAATTGCCATAAAATCCAAATGAAAACAGGGATGGAAAATAAAATACACTAAATTCTTTGAAACCACTATAATTTTCTTAATTCATTTCTGTTTATTTTATTTAGAATGCGATTACATGGATCAATGTTTATTTTTAGAATAGTACTAACTGCCCTTTCGCTTAAGGTTTGTGTTTTCTCATCTACAGATTCCCCAAAGCTCTATAAGTGGAGGGTAATTCAACCTACAAAAACAGTATCTTATAACCTAGGAAGTTCTCATCCTACTGTAACAACTGGCTGTTACCACAGGAGAAAATGAGGAATTTCACCCAGTTTCTTTCAGTGGATTCTTTGTAGTATTTTAAAATAACTATTTTTTCCTAAAAATAATAAATAAGAAGAATGTGTTACTACTAAACTTATCCATTCATTCATCCACTCACTCTTTAATTTTCACCAACACACACTCATTTATTCAATAAATACACACTAGCTTATCCAGCTCTTTGGTGAAATAATATACTTTGTTGATACAGCAAGTTCTATATTCTCTAGTGTTAAAAATACATTTTCTCCTTAGGGGAAGGTGCTTGTTTTCTGTACCTTTTCTTTCTTCCCATTACATGCATTTTCTCCCTTGGAAAATTCTTTGGGGCAACAGAAATCCATTTCATAACTGTAGAATAAATTTTAAATGTGACCTCGACTTTTACAATTTATGGCTTATCTTGAAGGAAAAGAAGAGTCTGGACTCTCCCCCACCCCCAACACCACTTTTGTTTCAAACAGATTAAAATTTATATCACCAATTATATTATAAAAACAATAATTATACTTTCAACTTTAGTGTTCATGAGAGTGATACACAGGTGTGTCATCAGTGGGCAGGATTCTGGAAAAGGCTTACTTCTCACAGTTTACTTTTACAACTTGGATTGACAGGGCTTTTCAGATAAATGAATTATTTCACAAACAAGATAAAGCAGAGTTTTACAAAAGGTGCTGTGCTGTGCATTAATCTAATCTAATCTAATCTCCATTAGATTTCATTACATCCAGGGAGGCAAAATGAGGGGTATGCTTCTGAGGACACATGATACAAAGTACCATGGTGATTAAATGTGGAACTGTCCCAGGAAACTCACTAACTGAGTCCAAGTCCAGCGCTCTGTCCACAGCCTTCTTACATGATTTTTACTCTTCTTTGCCGTACAGCTCCTAACTCCATCAAAAGTGCCACAAACATTATAAAGCTCAAGTAGAAACGGACCCAATTCCATAAGAATCGGTGGATTTGAGAGGTAGAAAATGGCCCATGTTAAGCCTTAAACATGAAATCTAACTTTAAAATATCTTTCGAATGGAAAAGTATAACTTAAAAGTAATTAAAGGATAGTTGTAAATCAATTTGAGATTCTGTTAATAAAAATAAAGTGTCAATTCAATTCATATTTTTTAAGTAATTTACTTTCAATCTGTTACTTTTAAACCCACTAAAGACATTAAAAAACAATTTTGGGGGGCGCCTGGGTGGCTCAGTCATTAAGCGTCTGCCTTCGGCTCAGGTCATGATCCCGAGGTCCTGGGATCGAGACTGGCATCAGGCTCCCGGCTCGGCGGGAAGCCTGCTTCTCCCTCTCCCACTCCCCCTGCTTGTGTTCCCTCTCTCGCTGTGTCTCTCTCTGTCAAATAAATAAATAAAATCTTAAAAAAAAAAAAAACAAAAACAATTTTGGTTCTCTAATGAACCTAAAATCAAACTTTCCTCTGAGTTGAGATGTCCTGTTTAAAGGGCTCTATTTCCACGCAGCAATCTTACTATGGTACCGTTAGGTACTCCTTTGTTATGTGGGAGTTTATTAAACGTTTGTTTGCAAATATATCAACACAGTTTCAAAATGAATATTACATAAAAGAAAGTATAAGCTCAATCCCTCAATCCTGGACTCTGAAAGTAAAAACAGATGACTTATTTTCTTAAAGTAATTTTATTTAGGTATTTGGTGTAGGGTCTAAGACAGAGTATCACCACAACTATTGTGATCATTAGTACACGAGAGGTTTCCAGATAGGAAATCAAGAATGGTGACAATGACCAAACACTGCTCACTTTCTTAGAGCACACCCCCTCTTCGCGCTGACCCTTTTATTTCCAGTGACAAAACTCTCCTCGAGGAGAGACTGCACTGTTGTGATTTGTACCACTCCCCGTCATGTTTTTTAAAAGGGTAAAACAACAGATTAGAACTGCTAAGAACATATCCCAGGCAAGGTTGGGAAGAGAAAAACTGGTACTCAGCTATCTTGGCTATTTCATGTGTACAGGACTTCACAAGGAGTTGAATTTTTGCTAGTTATTACATACTGCTTCAGTAACATCTCTAACTTACTACCTAATTAAAACTCACAAGATGAATGGCTGAGATAAACTAAAACCAGGCATCAGGAAATAACAGGAAAGAAAAGAAAAGCACTACGGGGGTGTTTCCACACACACAGAGTATGCTCAACCCTCTAGAATTCAGGGACACAAGGCCATAAAAGCAAATGATTAGAAAGGACTATAGGGAGTTAACATGCAATTGCTGTTCTGGTGTAAATCTTTTATGGTAAAAGCAAAAGCCTGTGTGTGTGTGCATTTCCGTCTCTACACACGTAGAGAGAGAGAGAGTGGGAAGAGAAGGAGAACAAGAGGAAGGGGCCAAGTTTACAGTCACACTGGAAAAGAAAAACACAGAAAGGCCCCACTTTCTACAATATAAGGTATATCTGTTGGTGGTGATTTTGCCACTTCGAACTCAATTTTTTGTTTACCTTCACATTAATGGGTATTTTGCAAAGCAAAAAAAAATTTTTTTTTTTTTTAAAGATTTTATTTATTTATTTGACAGAGAGAGACATGGCGAGAGAGGGAACACAAGCAGGGGGAGTGGGAGAGAGAGAAGCAGGCTTCCCGCCGAGCAGGGAGCCCGATGCGGGGCTCGATCCCAGGACCCCGGGATCATGACCTGAGCCGAAGGCAGACGCTTAACGACTGAGCCACCCAGGCACCCCAAAGCAAAAATTTTTAAATGTACAATGACTTAGCACGTGATTTAAGAGTTTGCTCTCGGGATACTAGGGAGAGTTCCACACTATCTTAATATTATAGAAGCACTACTGTAACATATGGTCTTTTTCAAATTAAGGAGATACAAATGTTCGCAGAAACATTTGGTGTGATTTTTAACCCTCAGTTGAAGTTTTCTAAACAGCTGTCCTTCAGGTGCCAGCACACAATATCCTGGCCTTGACGGCAAGGAGCTAATGTGTCTGCCACATACTATACCAACTAACAGGAATACCTAAAAACACCTTTACGGCAACTTAAGTATCAACAAAAACGGTTAGGTTTAACACTAAGCATAGTTAATTTTCTTCTTTTTAGTGTGTTTCATGTTTTTAGTACAGACTTTGATGGAAAGATGCTTTCATCTTATTATTTGGGGAAACATACATCAACAGAGGAATGAAATTTGTAATTAAAAAGCCTCAACGTTTTACAAATAGTCCCCCACAAATATTTCAAATTCTAGAATTACACTCTGACTTCCCACAACATCTGCATAAACTCTTCATTTTATGTCCATGTATTACAAATTATGTCACAATATTACATATTTAAGACCGTATTTTGATGATTTCTTTATGTAAGGAGATATATATATATATATATATATATATATATAACAAAGACGTATTTACAGATACATTTTTCCTCAAGTCCCTGGCACCAAAATTGAGTTTTAAAGTCAGAAATACCATTTTTAACTGTATGAAAAGCTAATGTACATGATTCTAATAGATTTCGATTTTTTAAATTCTTTTCTCTAAACTCTTGAAAAGTTTTAAAAACTTGCAATACTTTATTCCTACATTCATTAATCAGGCTACACTGACAGTCATTACAAAGACTAGGTACATTCAGCTCCCTGGTCCACCACCAGGATCTGCCTTAACTCTTCCCTCCGTCCCTGAGGGAGCCCCAGGCGCCCTATGCCTCCTGCAGGGCAGCCCTGCTTTCCAATCCCTTTGGTGGCCACAACATCCTTAAATGAGTTCTTCTTCTACTTAATTATCAAGCATGCATCAAGTGCCCAATGTTTCCCAGACTCTACGGCAAAACACTGCAAACAAGTAGAATGAACGTCTCTGACTTCAGAAAGTCGAGAATCTAGGAAGGAAAGTCCCTAGTCTGACTAGTATTCAAGGCTAACCCTTGACACTCGCCTTAGCCCAGGTTAACTCACTCTTCCCAGAACTAGAGCCCCAGCTGCTGGTCTAGGTTCTGCTTCAAAAAAGAAAGAATACAAGAATGATAATCTTACCATCTGCATAACCGGGACTATTCTCAACATCTAGTGACACTGACACCAGTCCTTGACATCAACCCAGAGTGAGAGAAGTTCACCTACCTTCTGGATGGTACCACCACTCCATATTTGGGTCAGTTCTGATCTTCAATGCCCTTTCCCCCTTTCTCTGCTGGCCTGACACTAAGGTAAAATGTCTTTGACAGGGAAAGCGTACAGATTCTCGGAGAGAGGAATGATATCTAATCACCAAGATCCTATCCGTATCTAACACTGTATGGGTTCTGATTGTCACCAACCACGCATTTCATGCTGTGAACATACTTCATTTTTAAATAAATATTTACCTATCAATTATTAATAAAAGTCACTTATCGGAGGTGTTCTTTAATTTCTATCATCTACTGTCCACAATAATGCAGTACAATAGATACTATTATTAGCTTCATATACAGACGAAGAACTGTTTACGGGGTATGTATGGAATTTACCTAATAACGCACTGTTTGCACGTGGCAGGGCTGAAATTCCAATCCTTGGGAGCTTTACCTCTAGAGTTGTCTCTAAACCACTGAACTATGCTACTTACCCCATCAGCATACATGACATTATGATTTATGCATCATAAAAGGTATGAGTCCATATGAGAAGAAGAGTCAGAGTTCAGAGACAGCATGAGTTTTTGCTTCATGGTTCCCCTTGTTGCTGTTGCGTATGGAAAACGTGTATGTGTTCCTGTCTCATTTGGTTTTCCCGTCAGACAGACTTGGGTCTGAATTCTGACTCAATCACTTTCTAGTTGTGTGACCTTGGGAAAATCACATAATAGCATCAACAATTTATTGGCTATTTTCTATATGCTAGCCTTATGTGCTAAGTGCTTGGCATACACGGTCTCATTAAATTAAATTAAATTAAATTAAATCTTCATAAAAACCCTGACAAGGAGATGATACTCTTCATATTTTAGAGCGTGTGAGACTACAACTGAGAGAGTAAGTAGACTTTCTTTCTAAGGTCAAAGAGCCAGTGAGTGAACAGTAGTCCAAGACTGAGTTGAAAAGAGTCTCAGGCAGAAGCATCTTGATGGCACTATGCCATGAAAATGTTAGGACTGAATTTGGGAACTAGCACTCATGGCCAGGGGTTACAACTAATTAGAACCTCTGCTCATTGTCCACCAGTCCAGACAGCTCTCATTCTCTCCAAGAAAGGACAGGAATACATGGGAAAGAGTAAACAGTGTGAACTGAGAGGTACCAGTCTTATGAGTTGAGTGATGGCAGAAATAAATACTCAGGGATCATTATGATGGGGATTAAGAACCTTATTTTGAGAACTAGGCTAGGACTGCTAAGACTTTCAGTGAACAAATACTTCATATTTTTTTCTAAAATAAGTGTTATAAATTCCTATCCCAAAAGTACTCCTGCTATTTTTCAAATTGAACTTCCTAAAAAAGAGCATTCAGAGTTAACATTCTTAGTTTTTCTCTTAGGTCCATATTGGGTCTTGAGTCCAACTTGGGCATCATTCAAGGGGACTGGATTACAATTATACCTCCCAAAAAAATCACATTAAAGGAGCCTGGGAATGGCCCTATTAAATGATGATGGGTATCGAGTCAAGTCAGAGAGAATTTGGATTTTGAAGTAATAACTCTAAGTCAGACAACCAGAAAGCACTTAATTAATAAATATATCAAATAATTTCACATACGTATTCTAATTATAGCACCAAGAATGTGCACTCTTTCCACTTTCATGATATCACAAATAAACAGACATCTTTAAAGATGCAAGCTGAGGGATTTTTCAACTTTGGAAACAATGGAAATCAATTAAAATTTTTTTGCTTAGAAACAGAAAATGAACTGCCTATATATACACGAAGATCTAATCTTTTCAATTTTAGGAATTTAAATTTTCAGAAACCTGTCAAACGTATGGGATAAACTGAAATAAATGGCATGCCAGAAGTTCAATACTCCCTTCAAACAAAAATATTTTAATGATTCTTCCACTGTACTTTTCAAAATCCTCAAATAAAGAAAGCCACACTAAACAAGGCAGAAATAAAAGGGCAATTCTAAAGGCCTCAATCAGGCTACACTGCAGAAGTGAGCCCATGTTTATCAGCCATGATCAGACACATTTGATACTGCAGAAAATCACTTTAATTCCTAGAATCTATTCACTGCCCTGCAGACACTAGCAGGATGGCCGCTCGAATGGACCGCAACTTCAGCAAACAGCATCACGTAGAGGCAAGTGCGTGGGATTAGAATTCAGTGATTTGCATTCTGGTCTTGGCTCTGGGCTTAAAAACTGTGAACTAGCAGTCCTCTGCTTCCTTATCTGCAAAAGGGTCATTCCTTTGTTTATTCAATAGATTTTTTTCTATTCAGGTAGTGGCTGAGAGCTCCATGGCACCAATATTTTATATCATGTACCTTTTCTGTACGTCCTAAGAAAAGAAATCACTGAAGTCTAAATATTGCTGTACTGAGTTCAGCTTATGTGAAGTTACTTTGTCCCTTACATTAAACACAGTGGATACCACTAATTCATTATGTTCTGTTAAAGGTATTTTAAGTAATTTTAAAGTTTTAAAATAATTTTGTAAATGCCTATAATAACATCAATCTATCACTCTATCTTAATATTTAATTGTATTAAGTATATGATTAACATAATAAATAATCTACAACATAGTATATTATGTAATATGACAATTATATATATTGTTTCAATTCTTGTCCTAGAGGAATATAAGAATTCTAAATAAACAGAAAAAGGGAAGTGCACTTCATAAGCCAACCTGAGAATAATGCAAACTCCTGGCTTGAGACTGTGCCTTACATTTTCAAAAACTGTAAACTCATTATAAATGTTAAGAATTAAAGCATTACAGTTTTCTTTTTCTGTTTTTACATATGAAATCAATTACCTAATTTAACACAGTAGAAAGCCTTCAAAACATTCCATTTACTTATACTTTTGAGGTCTAGAGGAAATAAAATTGGGATTTTTCAAGTGTAAATAAAATACTTCATTGCACATCTTTTAGTTTTAAAAATAAGCATCCTAAATAAGCACTATCAAAAAGTCTGATTCTTCGTTTTGTACAGCTATTAGTGAACATTCTTCTTTTTCATTTTTAAAACCTCAGTTACATATTTAGTTATTGAAATGAAGGAGTTTCAGCGTGACAGCTAATAGCCTGGATTCCAACTACAGGGAATCAATTAACAGATTGAGTCCATATGGAAAAGAAAACAAAGGAGAAAAAAGAAGACATGAATGGAGAGTAAGGCCACTGAAGATCTCACACTAAAAGAGCTGCCTTAACCTCCCTTCCCAGATTAATGCTTATGAATGGAGGCAGGGTAAAGAATAAAGGGTTATAAATAATGCTGAAGAGATGATCTGTGTTGTTCACTCCAAGATGCTGCTGATCTCTCTCTCCCACCCACCCCCACACCCTTCCTCCAGGTTATTTACACCCATATGGAGTGATTTTTTTTTTCCCAAAAAATTAGGGGCAGGGAATAATTCCCTTTTAAAAAACCAGAAATAAAGCCCTAAAAGAAAAACGAGTGCTACATTTAGAATGCTAAGCAGTGATTTTTGACAAAGGACAATAACGTACCTTTGCACTACCACGATCTGAGCAGCTCTTCCTATTCCTTTTGAATTAATTATGGCTTTAGAAATTTGGGATTAAAGAATTTGAGGGTATAAAATTGAATGTTTCTGGTTTTGAACATTAACAGGTAAATAAAATACAGGCTTTTGGAAACATAAATAACTCCTGTTTTATTTTTGTTTTAACTGTTTTCATTCTCGAGATTTCTCTTACTGGATACACAATGCAGATTGCGAAAGAGAAAAGAAGTGCTTCATAGATTCCAATCCAAAGAATGGAAAAAAATATTTTTATAAATTTATTAAATGCCAAGTTTAATATAAATAAAATAGGTTAAAAATGTTAACATCATACCGAACTCCTAAAAGAGGTGTTTTAATAAGTAGTTATCCAATCTAAGACTCATATGCTGGCTTTGTCATCAAGCACAGAGTTCCCCAAGGACATTCTTCAGCTCTTTAGTCCACGTTAAATCCATGGCTATAGGTTTCTAGTTCTAGAACAGCTTCCTGGAAAAATCAGAGTCTTACCTTTACATGTCTTCCGCAGATGTTTCTTGGTGCTTTGAAAAGTCCTGAGGTCTATGTCAAACGGCCATTCTTGTGCTCCCAGGGTCTTAGGGGCTTGGAGAAATCCCAACACCTGCTGCTACCACTGAGTGTCGAGGCTAGAAAAGCTTCAGGGTTTTGACAGCAGGATCACTGAGCCACAGCCAAAGCTTGGGAAGCCTTAACAACTGAAAGCAAGTGTAGAGGGCAACATGGTACCCAGCATGGGCTCAATCGTAGCAGCAGGGGGAGGAATATTCCCGCCCTCACAAGGGTATAGAGGCAGCCATCAGGTAACCCAGGCTCTGTCAATGGACAGGGCAGAGCAAGTGGAGACATGACCACACAGCATGAGACCCTGGGGGAATGGAACAACTAGCACAGAGCTCAGGTAGCGCTTGAAAAGAATCACCAAAATTCCCCGACAGAACACAAGAAGCAATGGCAAAATGCAACGAAATACATGGAGACAGGCCATTCTAGCATCCCATAAGAGAGCCAAAAACACAGTTGAGGGGGGGGATATGGAGCTCTAGTTCTAGAAAGAAAAGTAAGGAAGACATATTACAGTATGCCTACTGTATTTGAGCTTAAAAATCTAACAGGTGACATAAAAATGCCTAAGTCCTGTCATTATCACATTCATATTAAGATAAGGAAATTTACAAATATATCAAACCACAGGATGCTAACCCACAAGGCAGCAGAAATTAAAAGGCGAAGTTGTCCATTATTGGAGGAGAAAATGTAATAGAAGTTTTAAACTGAGCTGATTTTTAACTTGAGAAATCACGAAAATTGCTTTTGAAATAAGAACAACGAATGCTTTATCAAATACATCACTTTGTATTCTGATCAGATTAGGAAGACTGAGGAACTCAATGAGTTAAGAGAAAAAGAATAGGAAGAAAAAGAAGCAATTGGACAAAGAGCATTCAGAAATTAGAACAGGATGACAGAAGTAAAGGGAAGAAGAAAAGAGGAGGAAGACAGGAAAATGTGGCTAACGTGCTAGGTGTTAAATGCACCCTCAGATAAACCTCTCACTAAGACTCTCCTGAAACTGGACTTCGTAATACTCTGTTGTCCAGAGAGCTCCTTCTAGCTTGTTAACCACTGTTCACAGCTCTTCAACGACTCACAAGGCCTCAGGAACTCATCTGGGGGGCCCACTGAATATTAAACATCCAACAGGTACAAGAGACAGACCCTAAGGCAATTTTGTTTTAAGGATCAGGATAAAATCAAGTCAGAAAGGAAATATAAACTCTGACAGAACTTTAATAATTCCTAATATGTGCCAAAATAAAAAGAATCAGCCTTCCTTGGGAACTATCTTTTTTTTTCAAGATTAGAAACAAATTAACCATGGGTGCTCTCTTATGCTTGTTTCAGAATTAAATGAGAAGAAAATCTGCCAGTTGATGGCAGCTCTATGTGTGCAATTCTTGACTTCAAGGTATTTGTTTACATATGTTTTTAAATCCAAGTTACCTAAAATATTAATAATAATCTTTTACTTGGTATCAAGAAGCTGAAATCAGCTTGTGTTAGGAAAGGCTGATTTCCATCCCTCACCATATAGACATAGTGATACAGATATACAGTTAATAACATGCACAATCAAAGCAGTTCTTGTTGGGCAAATTTACTTATGTCCCATAAGTCACTAAGGGTCCACCACTTTTATAAAATGAAATAGCCCTTATATTACATAATAGTAAGTACCGTGCAGGTAGCTAGTACTTTCAATTTGAGAGAACTGAGAATTGATAAGGGAAGGGGGTGATGAATCTGAATTTCCCTTTAAAAATACTTTTCTTGTATAAACAGTACCTAAGTTTAGATGTTGGTTTGAACTGAAACTTAATATTTTAAAACACAATCATTTCAATATGATAGGTTTGGGTAAGGAAAGACTGAGTGAGCCCCTATGGTAGAAACCAAATGGAAATGGACTTGAAAAATATTAATACTCTGACTTTATTGAATAAAATATAAAAACCAATTACAGTTTGTCTTTCTGACCTATGCTGTCAATCCCACTCATGAACATCAGTTTCAACAATCAAACCAACAAAAACTAAAACAAACAAAAAAATGTGGAAGATAGTACTCAAAAAGTGATTAAGTGTCACCAAATGTGACGTAGCAGCATCGATGCATTTAGAGAGTTCTTTTGAGTTTATGGTATGTCAGGATTATTTTCAGTGGAAACAGAAAAATCCTTACTGGCTGTTTAAAAATATACATTCTATCGCTACTGAAGTATCCTACTGAAGTAATAAGACCAGATAATCTAAATTTGTGTTTCCCTGTTGTTAAGCATCACAAGGGGAGCAATTTTTTACAAATGTGCAAACAATCATATCCCTGTACTTAGTCAGCCTGGAAACACAGCAGGTGCTCAATAACTATTCACTGGCTGATATACCACATGAGAAAAGGCACTCCTCAAAAAGTGTGTGTGTGTGTGTGTGTGTGTGTACACACGCGCGCGCGTGTATGTACAGGGATGGGAGGAGAAGGCGTTGTGGTCAAATAAATTTCTTAAAAGTTTAACAGTTATCTTCCTGCATGGCTTGTCAGAGCATTTATAATGCTACCATGAATTCCTAAACTTAATTGTCTACCTTTTTTATGCAATACCTATTAAACATAATTATTCTAGGAAAACTTGGTCTATACCTTTATGGCAAACTTATTATGTCTATATCTTCCAATTTAAATGAAAGACACAGGTGAACTATTAATTGGTATATATTCGTGTGTGTTCTAAATTATAAGAGGAAAGAGATATATATGTATCTTAAGTCATATGGCAGGCTTTGTCAAAATGGGAAAATAAAATTTTAGAGTGAGAAAAATTGAGATAGCTCATTCAAATTATTCATTTTACTGACAGAGAAACTTGGTCAAGGAAACTACCTTGTACTGGTACATAAATATATTAGCAATGTCAAAGACCCATCCTGTGCAACCATCTAATATATCCAATATCTTACTAATTTGCTTACATAATTATCTTAAATTGAAAAGAATATTCCTGGCAAGAACTATGCATACTAAATAGTTTAAGTTAAAATTCTATACTCTATTGCTGTTTAAAAAAGGAGGTGCTCATTTAGAATTGAAAGGAGGAAAAACTGCTTTCATATACTAAGAAGTCGTAATTTTTTTTTAGATCACTGTGGGTCATATGAAAAACAAGAGTAAAAATTAAATAGTGGAAATTACAGTGGAAACTTTGTTCCATATACTGAGGTATCTAACAAACTTCAGGATTAGTATCTTCAAGTAGTAAAGCTGGGAATACTTATGAACTTCATTTATGGAAGATATATATATAAGATCACAGATCAGGTCACAAGTGTGAAAACTAGGACTCCCCTCTAAAACAACGTTCTGATGCTCAGATAATCAGAGGCCATTTTCCAATGGGCGCCATGTCAGTCTTTGGGAGATCAGCCCTTTCCCAAAAGATACCTTTGTGAACTGGCTCCCCATATGCCTTATTCACTCACCAGCATCCATTAGCCAACTCCATGCTTTATCTTCAATAGATAAGATACAGCTTCTTCTTGCCATGGTGCCATGAAAAGGATCCAGAAGGTTCCCTTTAAACATTTCCTGAGTGACTGCTGCAGCACCAAGAGTAAAGGATGTGCCAGGTCAGCCCCTTTTCCTTCCCAGCAGTATTAGCAGCAGCGGCAGCAGCAGAAGCTGGAGCAGACCGTTTAGACCCAACTCCTTGCAGGATGCTAGCCAAAGCACTCTTGTTTACTCTACACCTAGACGGAGTTTGCCCGTATGTTTGCACCTTTCCCAGAGTGTCAAAACAGGTGTTTTCCTGTGATCATGCTTAAAATCTGCTCCCCAAACAAGGTGATAAATATACTGTTACTAGGAAATTCTAAGTTTCTAATTCTATGGAAAACATGTTCTTAAAGGTTTACTTTATTATAAGGAAGCCTTGATGAATCCTTTTAAGAATTCATTCGCCCTCCTCGCTCCTAATAAGCAAGTGGATTGCCCTAAAATTTCCTGTTAATGAAAGAAAGGATGTTACCATATAAAATAAATGCCATCATGCAATACTGGTCACCTCTTTCCTAATGTTCTATCTGCCTTCCTGGCATAGAGTCACTTTCTGCAAACACTGTTTTCATAATCTTTACAACACTCCCAACAGATGGGGAAAACCAGGTCTTATGATCTTTATTTTACAGAAGAAACAATGACTTCTTTGCTATTATATTCTATTCCCATTTTGATGTTATTGATGAGCTGATTTTACTTCCAGTACTGTTCAACTTAATGAGTGGCTAGAATATGGCTGTGCAACAGAGGCGGGCAGGTAACATCATTAACAAAGCATTTCCTTTACTTAACTGATTGATCCACAGCTAAAATACTATAGATATAGACAGTATCTAGAGATTTTTAAAAATATCAATAGCTCAAAAAAAATTTCAATAGCTCAACCAAGGATAAGGGTAATACAGATTACCATTTTCCTAATAAGTAAATGCTATTTACTTATTAGAGCATAATCGTAAAGAGACATAAATACCAGAACACAGAAACATTGTTCCCTGCCTAGTAGAGAATACCAATTCTCATTAGCAAAATGGAAACCCTACATACACAGAATCTTAGTATATAATGTTTCTTGTATATTAATACTTTTCATGTTCACTTCATCATCAAAGTAGTAACAGGAACAATCACTAACACGTATTGAATGCTCACGAAGTTGCCAGGCACTGTTCTTAGTGCTTTAAACGTGTGATCCCATTTAATCTTCACAGCAACTACAGATCAGATATTATTACTGCCTTATTTCGCAAATGAGGATACTGAGGTTCGGTCAGGTTCCATCACACATTTAAAAGTCACAGAGCTCGCAACTGACATGGACCCAGGTTGTCCAGTTCAGAACTGGAGGTCTTAAACATTTTGCTAAAACTGCCACATTAGTTTTGGTTTTCATTTCTTTGTGTATTGCATGTATACCTTTAACAAGACAGACATTAGAAAGTGTTCGCGTAAAATTAAGATTTAATGATGGCTAACGTGTACATGGTACATATTGTGTGCCATGAAAATTCCGTAAGTTCTTGACATGCATGTATTATAAGGTTCACAACACCTCAACAAGGCAGATAGACTCCCATTTAGCAGGGTACATCGGAGGAATCGGAGGCATAGAGCGTCAAGGGAGTTGCCAAAGGTCTTACAGCTACTAAGGAGTGAGTGTAAACTTTGGATCCAGGGAAGGCAGCTCCTAAAGTTGTGGTTTTATGCCTACACCTATCCTTCACTGCCTCTTGAAAGCTGATGGCGTGTTACACTTAAAGAAAGGGAGTAGGAAATGTCAGGTCTGGCCGGAACCCTGCTGGGCAGAGGATCTGCTATTACAGTATCTTTTCAAAAACTTAATATGCATAAAGTATGTCCGTTTATATGATATACAAGTCTACATCCATTTCTCTTAATGATGTTTACTAACAAGGAATTACATGTTTCATTTGATTCTCAAATTTTAAAAAAAGTCAAGGACAATTTCAGTATCCATATTTTTTCCCAAGTATATTGTATCTTCAGAAGCACTAAAAGGGGGGTAAGATTATTATCAGCACAGTACTGGTCATCCTGTTTGGGGGATTACCACTGCTGGCAGCCATACTTCTATTTCATTCCCATCATTTAATTATACATTTAATTATGTGCAGGACCAAGACAATAATTATGAGATTAGAGGAGGCTGCAGAAATCTGAGGATCATCCCTTGAGGTATGGGCTGAAGCAACCTTGGACCAGGATACCTCCTTGAATATTCAGCAGCTGAAATGACCTTCTTTAAATTAGCGCTTGAGGACACAAAGCCACCTGGGTCACTTCAGCTCAAATCAAGAACTTACGGTCGCAAAGGTAAGACTGAGAAACCAATGAAGAATACTGAGACCAACCTATCTTTTTAATTTGGCAGCAAGCCTAACTCTCCGGACTAAGTTTGGCTAGCTTCAGCTTTTTTGGCTTTAACTTAATATAAATTAGCACAAGAAACCATGAAAACTTCAGAGAGAAAATATAGTTATGGTGAAGGCATCTACCCTCTCAGAATTTAGCCACAAGCTGTAAGAAATGCAGCCATTTGGTGGCATTTAGCAAGAAATTTAGGTGCCCATGTGGCACAGCTTGAGGTGATGCATTCGAGCCTATTTACTCTCGATTATTTTTAAAATCAAGAGTTTCCAAAGAAAGAAGATGACAATTCTTTACCCAATTTCTAGACAATTATCTTCTCTGAAGAATTCCTTGAGTGGTGGCATTATACATTGTACCCACATAAGCTTGATTCACTCTTTGGCTGACAACAAGATTTAAATTTATCTGTCTTCGATGTTAACATTAAATTAACACAAAAGTTATTCAAAAGTTCTTTAAAAAACACATTCTGACATCTTTTGGGTGAGAAAAAACAAAGTAACCTCATAGGCTTTTACATAAGATAGATCATAACAAATTATTTCTATGACCTTAACACTACTAAGTGATATGCTAGGAAGATCAGGACTCATTTATGCAGTCATCTGAATATACATATATATTTGTTTTCTGACTGTTCAAGTTATATACTGTTCAAGTTATCTACCGCAGCTACAATTATTATATATATAATTATATATATGATTATACATATATATATGTATCTCCAAACATACATATATTTGGATATATATTTTTTATGACTGTTCAAGTTATATATTGTTCAAGTTATCTACTACAGCTACAATTATTATTCCTTGCTGATGTTAATGACAGTGCAATTAAAAATATAGAAGTACAAGTTTGGGTCATTTTAAGACTTTACTTTCAGAAAGATATCAAACAACAGAAGTCATAGTTGTAGATGAATACATTAGCTGCTTCTTATTCATCAACTCTTACTGGGTATACTCTTTTATTTAATTCTTTGAACTTGGCTTTATCTGGAAAGAAATATATTAATAAGCACCAACTCTAGGTCATACTTAGATCAAAACAGGTAAGGTTGCAGTGAGCTATCCACATTCTTCTGAAACTAAACAACACATTATTACCAATCCTTAACTAATACCAAGTCAGTCAAGTATAAACTGGTGACCTAAAAGTGAAAAGCTCTAATTGTGCATTACAAATTCCTGAGTCATTTTGACCTCACAACTTTATTCTTTAAATAAACCTACATGCTAGCTAAAGAAAATCTACAGGCAACTCAGTATGACTTAGTGTTTCCAAACCAGGAAAAGGAAGGACTTTCAGTGTTCGAGATAACGTTTGTTTTCTGTAGTCTGGAAAATAAACATTTCCTATGCAGTTAAGCACAGAGACTGTGTGTGTGTGTGTGTGTGTTTGTGCGTGCACGTGTGTATGTGGAAAATGCCTGTTTTTGTGTGGGTAAGGGTAGAGAGAAAGAGAGGAGGAGGAGAGGGGAAAAGAGAAAGATTTTTTTAGTAGTATTTAGTGTTCATGTAACACCAAATTTTGTGCTGGAGTTAGAATTTATCTCAGCAAGTTATGTGCACATGAGCCATGAAAGAATTGCAATTTGTCAGTAAAATCAACAGGAAATGCTTACCTGATCATATATATCACATTTCTATTAATTCAATGATACAGAATGATTTATTACATATATAGTTACATAAAGTAATATAAGTCTTGGGTCTCTAAATTGATTTGTTATCTTTATTTCAATATACATAAACCATTTTCTGCATTTAAATAATATCAGCATTTTTTTCCTGATAGAAGAATAAGTGGGTTTTGTCCTGATACCATGCTTATATAACACTAGAGATATCTACTTTAATACATTTCATGTAATTTATTGCTTACTGGAGTTACTAAGCAATGACCAAGAGAAGTAATCTTTTGTATTTGTCAAGTATGGATACATATGTAACCTATTAAACAACAGTTTAAGTTGTCAAGGCATGAGTAAGGGCTTCTATTGCAACCATCCATCTTCTCATGTGTTAACTGGAAATGCATCATACAAGCCTCTGTTCCATGTCTGGGTACAAGATTATGAATTAAAAGCACAAATACCACCTCCATGTCAGGGATATGGCTACATCTACTAGTTCAGTTAATCCTCATTGCACAACTTTGAGGCAAGTATATTACTGTTCCCATTTGACAGATGAGAACATTCAGAGAGGTTGGAAAATCTGTCCAGCAAAATCAGAATGCCCCTAATACCTTGGGTAGAAACTAGGGACTAGTGGGATTACACACACACACACACACACACACTTGCATTGGTTACTTTCTTGTTTTCTGTTATAGGGATTGTTATACATATTTTTTAAGATACACAGAGTTGCAATTTATATTGTTGAGGATTTATAGAAATAATTCTTAAACTATTTGGAGACTGCTACTCCTTCAGTTGTCGGATAAGAAAATGTAAACGGAAAATTATTTCAAACCAAATAGCATACATATTTTAAAATGCCCAGAAGGCTTTTATTTTATCCAACACCCGAAAATAGTAGAACATTAGTTTGTTTTAAAAGAAATACATTTTCTTTATGCACGCTTGACACTGCTGGCTGACCTCAGCCAAGCCAACTCGGCTAAGGAGTAAACATTCTTTAATTTTTACAGGGTACTTTCAATGTCAAAGAGAAAATTTCCCCATTTTTATTTTTGTTTGTTGTGAACATGAACTTTATATTGTATAATTAAATGCGACCAGTATTATTCCTTTTTTAGGCCCAGTTTCACTCCTAAATTAGCTCCTGTCTGTCTCTTAGCACAGGCACTTCCAGTTCTACATTCCTGTTTAAAATATTTCTTCCCCCTCTCTCCACCTTTTTTTTTTTCCCTTCCAGAAATGACTAATCTTCCTGTTATTCTACTCTGTCAGTTTTTCCCTTGGTATTCTTTTCATGTTGCGTTAACATTTACTTTTCAACGACTCCTTTTAGAATTTTACTACTGTATCCTTGATGCTAGCCTTCCGTTTTCAAGAGATTAAAACAGTCAATATTTATATATTAGCAAGCTTTTTTGTCAACTTCTGTGTTATTCAGATTAAGCTATCTCCTCAAGCCAAAAATGCAACTATTCTTTCAACTGACATAATATAAATGTCCATTTGTTGATCTTCAAAGTTAAATTCAGTCTAATCCTCCGTTACCAGACACAATTAAAGGCCTCAGCTTTTTGTCTCCTTTCAAATTTCCTGATAAGTGTTAGCAAAGCAACATAATGCCACTTCTTTTTAAATTTTCTTAAAAATATAAAATAAAATTCTCTTGCTTTCCAGGACTTCTCCATAACATCATAAAACATGTTAGCATAGACTTACAAGCAGAATGTAAAGTTTTTCATCTTTCTGATTTTCAATTGCAAAAAATTATTTTAATTATATGCCAAGAATCTGATTTCTACCCTAATTTGAAGTAATTATAACAGCTATATAGCTATATATTATCTGAACATGAGTAAAGAGTAGAGTTTCTATCCTAAGAGAAAATATCTGAGTTTTAGAATTACAATGATTATTTAAATATACCTAAAATTTATGACATAATATTGCATGCCTAACAAAATGTTAATCACAATCTCAGATTTACATAGTCCATTTTTTGGCAAATTCAATATTATATTCATTATCTCATAGTCATAGAATCCCACAGAGAAAGCAGTATCTTACTAGTCGTATTTACACTGGCTATTCATACAAGAAGATGCTCACAAGGTTTTAGAAACTATACATTTTTCTAAAATCCAAAAACACCTTTAAAAATCCTGAAAAAACATACTTAATTACAGGAGATAAAGATATCCCTAAAATGTCACCCTCACTTTCTGAAAATAAAAGGCAAATAAAGTTCAAATATTTGCTCAAGTTAAAATAGCATAAGCTCTTCCTATTTACTTTTAGTCTTGGGGGAATCCCCATTATTTCCTCTTCTTACTTTTTCAAATAACAAAAACTAAAACTTCCTTGTTTGTCACATATAATGCCCTATATGGAGACATCCCATTTTTCTTTGGGTCAGCACAAATAACTTTCAAGACTCTTTATTGTCCATATTTCAGACTCTAGGGCCAGGGACTCTAAAGTCAGCTAAAACATTCTTGGTTAATATTTATCATATAGGACATCAAATGTTATAGTAACCAAAACCAGATTCATATACATGTTTATTTTTTTTAATTACATCACATTATAAGTAGAAAACAAATCCAAACTATATATTCTATGAAAAAGGCAGGGCTCATGTCCATGTCCCCAGCAACTAGCACAGTGCTTACCTCTCCCCACTCCCCCAAAAAGATGCTCATTAAATATCTTCTAGGTGGATAAATTCAATCATATAGGGGTATATTATGGTAAATAAAAAAGGAAGGACAAGATACTTCCTGGCACCATGGGAAGTAATATTCTCAAAATGCATTAATCAAAAAAAAAGAGGATTAGGAGAAATCATTCAAAGAATATCCCCAAAGGAAATTTTATCAAAATTTGTTAGAGTACTTTGAAGGAAGCTGTAACTATATTTAGGTCTTATATTAAGAAAAAAGTTAATGTCTGATTCTGAAATTGATAAATAAAATAAAACTAATGCATTTTCTCCACCTTTCTAATATAAACCATATTGTGGAGGTGCCAATTAGTTAGTAGGAAAAAGTTCTTTATAAAAAATTACAGGTAATTAATGTAGGAGGAATGATATAATTAAAAGTCACCATTCTGCAATCCCTAAAAAAAAAACATGAAGCTATGAACTGATCAACAATGAGGTGAAACCACTGGTCCAAGTCTGATGAACTTTATAGGACTGGCCCAGGCTGACCTGAACTCACTGACAGATTTCAGCATCATTAAAAGTGGGAACAACAGAAATTATGCCCCCTTGGTGTGATGCAGTCAAAACTACAGAGCACCATGTAGGAAGTATTCTCACCAAATAATAATAAATTGCATTACAACTGAACTCAAGTCTAGCTTCAATTTCTAGTCTACAGAAAATCAGGGTGATGAAAGGACAAGGTAAACATCACTATAAGGAAACAATCAGCTAAATTTAGAAATCTTCTTCATGACAATGACTGAAGTTTTCAACAAATAAAGGCATGGGGAGAAAAAAAGGAGCAGAAATTATCACAGAGTAGGAGAATCTTAAAAGATATGACATCCAAATGGAGTATGTAAATCCTGTTTAGATGCTCATCTGATCACTCCACCTATAAAAAGGCTCTTGCAGTGACAATAGGGAAAAATTGAACAAAAAGTGGGTACTAAGTAATATAATGCAATTATTATCAATTTTCATAGATTTGGAAATAGAGTTACATTCAAAACAAATTCTCATCTGTTACAGATACATACTAAAAAAATTGTAGGTATACTAATAGGATGTCTGAAATCTGTTTTAAAATAACATCAGGGATAAAAGGTTATGTGCGAGGTAATAAACGAAATAAGATGGGTAAAATGCTGACTGATGCATGCAGGATACATGCATAAAAATGCTGATTCATACATCAAAAATAGCGTTATAGTTTCTCTAATTTTGGATATGTTTGAAAATTGCCATAATAATTTTTAAAGCTTAAAAAAAATCACCACAAACAGAAAGCAAAAGAGAATGAGTTAAGTTACTATCTGGAAGAATAACCAAACTTTCCATTATATTTCTGACCCAGAGTCACAAAGCCTAGTTGACAAGCTAGACTTTGCTTCTTACAATATGATTTGGTGACCTAACCCAATTCATTTACATCTGTGAACATAAATATCTCTATCTGTAACAGAAAAACGACTGACTTAACCTACTTCAAAAAATCACATATATAAAATATATATGGAAATAAATTATAAATTTAAAAAAATCTTAAAAATATAGATATCATTACTAAAATGCTTTCCTGTTCACCTTCATGTCACATGTATATGTATTATCAATTCAACCAAATGATAAGGTCTTTATGATCAAAGTCTGTGTCTTATTCTTTTAATCAACAACCGTTCAACATATGTTTCTAAGGGGTCTACTACATACAAGTATTCCACTAAATAGTAAGAACACAAAGGTGGTGAGAGAGAGGGAGGAAGGTACATAATTACCATTCATGTGCCAAAGACAGTTACAGAGAAATGAATGGGACATACTACAGACACAAAAAAAGACAAGATAATAACATGGTCAGGGCCAGGGTGAGGAGAAACTTCCTAGTGGAGTTAATATCTAAACTAAATCTAAATATGAAAAAACTTTACAAACATTTTAGGGAAGGAAAAAAAGTTCTAAGGAGAAAGAAAGGACAAAAAACTTTAGGTTGGGTTGGAACAGCAAAAAGAGCTTCCTCTTTTCTAACAGGGCACTATCACTAATACTCAATGTTACAGGCATTGGGCCTCAATCAGTGACCCATTGGACTCAACAAAATGCTAAATACTTAGTAAGGGATCAATAAATATCTATTAATTAAGGTACAGAGAGAGAAATGGTAGTACTATTTGAGTGCTCACTGGGCACCAACCATTTTGCTAATATATTGAGATAAACATATTTCTTTTTTTTTTAAGATTTTATTTAGTTTATTTGAGAAAGAGAGAAAATGAATGAGAGAGAGAGAGAGAGAAGGAGCAGGGGGAGGAGCAGAGGGAGTGGGAGAAGCAGGATCCCGCTGAGTAGGGATCCTGACGTGGGGCTCGATCCCAGGACTCCAGAATCATGACCTGAGTCGAAGGCAGATGCTTAACTGACTGAGCCACCCAGGAGCCCCGAGATAAATGTACTTCTTATTCAACCTCACATCAACCCCAAGGTAGGTCCTAACTTACAGATTAGGACACTGGGGCACAGAAGGGCTAAGTAACTTGCTCAGTCACTCCATTAACAAGTGGTATATTAAGCAATGTTCTGAAGGTTTCAAACAATGTGGAAAGAAAATATCTGGAAATTAAATTCTACATGGCTATTCTACAAGGTCAATCGATTAAAAAAAGAAAACATGACACTATAAACAGTGAGTGCTGCTAAGTGTCTAAGTGGCTTTCTGGAGAGGAAAGGACCTTGAGTTGTGGATTTGTCAATTTCCACGATGTAAATATACTCCCACCATGGCCAATTTCAAGCTGCCGACATGACATCACTTAACCTGGAGTTGGGAAGAAATCTTTACGTGAGCCAGCTCCAGCACACCACTGGCCATAGCCTTCAACAACCCATTCAGGTAGAGAGTTATATTAACAGGCTGATTATATGATCAAGAGGATAACAAGCAAATCAAAGAAAAGGTACAACCACTAGCTCTGTCTACAGGACTCTGTATACAAGTGACAGCCAATTCATGTTTGAAATGAATGAACTCCTAAGTAGAATATAATGTATGAAAGCCAATGAGATTCCTCAAGGAAACATACATTTTCTGTGAACAAAGAGCTGACACTTAAAAAAGTATTCTTTCTATGTGATTAATGAACTGTGATTACTAAGTGATTTCCTACTAAACTATTCCTCCCTAAGGTAACACATAAGAGGATTTATTTCTAATTAGAAAAGTTAAAAATGAAAACACAGTTGAAGGAAACTATTTGATTTGGGTCATCAACAGACATGGCAACCAAAAAAGGGGAGATTACTTTTGCATACCCTGTGTTTTACAAGCTTCCTGCCATATAAAAGGTGTTGAATGATACTGATATGAAGGAAGGAGAGAAAAAAAAAAAGCCAATCATAGAACTAGATTTATATACATTAATCTTATTTATAGTTAAAGAATATGCAGATATATGTATATAAAAGGGAGTTCACAAATGATTAATATTAGCGTATTTACACCATTGCTTTAAAAAACATTCCTTTAGGTTACTCATTTAACAATAGCACTGAAAGAATAAGCACAGTTAAATGAATTTTATATGTGTACAAAAGGGAGTTAGAATTATTAATATTAATATATTGCTCCTACCTCCTTATGAAGTCCCTTTATCATTGAACAGTGTCCAATAAATACATCTAGATGAATTTTAATGAAACATATAAAATAGATTTTTCACATAAATGCAAATATAATGTTGAAGAGAAGCAACTGGTGATTAGCAAAGCAAAAAAAAAAAAAAAAAAAAGATAAATTAAATACAAATTTCTTGAGAGGTCTAGCAACCTTAAACCAGATGTCTCCATTTTGGGCATGTGGGCAGTCTGATGACCTGGGACTGAATCGGGCTCTCATGAACCTGCAGCCTATCTATTAGTTAACAGAATCCTGGCTTCAAGAGACTCCACAGGGGGGGAAAAAAAAAAACCCACAATTCATTAGCACCTCATTATGCTATTTAATACACATGCAAAAAAAATGTGAAAGATGCTTCTGAGTCTTGTTAGAGTCTCAGTACGTTGTTTTCTGATGTTCTTGTCTCAACAGTAGCCCTAGACATCTTTTATTGGGTCAATTTGACTATTGATTTTTACTCATAATGTTTATCAAAGGAAGAAAGATATCACTTTTTTAGTCTAATGCCTTAGGGGAGAAAAATTCATAGAATAAATGATTAAAAATGAAAAAAATCAACACTGCCTGGTATATAAAATATCTCAAACAACCAATTTTGTTACTTAATTAAATTAACAATTTTTCAGCCCAGTTATCAGACTGAGATGAGAGTATAGGTGTATATTTTTATCTTTGTGATATCACAATTAGTTGAGAAGTGAAAATTCAAGTCAAATAATTCTAGTGTTCTACATGCAATGCTGATTTCATTTCCTTGAATGAAAGAGGCCTTTCAAAGAGGTGACTGCGTCAACTTTTAATGAAACGTACGACCTAATTTATAACTGTAACATCTACAGTTAGTTCATTTTTTTGTAAAGCTTGGAGGTGGGATAAGGAAGGTTATAGCATGGATCAGGAGCTAAGATTTCAACTGGTATTCCACATTTCATCCCATTTTAATAATAGCAAAGTAATATTTACTGGAAGTTTACCATGTGTCAGGCGTATGGGCAGACACTGGAGATTCACAGATGACAAAAGGCACAGTCTCTGCTTTTAAAAAAGCTTCCAGACAGGGGACATGGGCGTTCAAACTAACTACAATGGTCTATACTAGAGTATGATAGAGTTCTAATATGTCTATTGACGCTGCGTTTTCATGAAGTAAAATAACCTTATAAGTAATATATGTGTTTTCATATTTCTATACAATGGTAGTATTACCTAACTTACTAGAATCCTATCTAAAACAAAAGTGAATAGGCTCTGGGCCAGAGATTAAGAGATTGCCTTAGGTGAAAATTATTCTGTCCAGATGTAAAAAAACAAAACAAAAAAACTCAAGAGAAAACAAATACTACTATCTCTTCCACTTAGCTTGAAAGTAGATCTGACTACACGGTCTTTTGAAATTAACATGTCACTACATGCTATACAAACAGGAAGCAAGGCCTGAAATAGAGATATATAGTTACTGATACTAAACTCCTTACAATTTTCATGATGAAGAATGGCATGCCAGGCTTAATTTGCTATCTCCTGAACATTTTCATTATTTCCCAGCCTGCAAGATTAGAAAATTAAACTAGCCTCATAATTATGAGCAAACAAAACAAACGTAGTGGGGAGGTCTTCTCTAAATTCATCTCTTTTGCTCAGGACAGTAAGTATTACTTCATTCCAAGGGGAGATGCTCTATATAGAGTCCATATCTCTTTAAGATTATTATCGAGGCCTTACCTTTTCTGAAAACACACACTGTTTGCAGAAAAGCATGCCAAATCTAAAATAATGGATCAGCAGAACTTATTCTCCAAGCAGATGACATTTACAAATTGTGAATCTCCTTGAAGAGGGCCAATAAGTCTCAAGGAGTAATATATCTTAATGTTCAAGTGGCGATGTGGCGATTGTAGCATTTGTTACCAGCTACATAATTACACCACTCTAACCCTTAATGAGCCTGAAGTACTAAATTTTTAATCCACCCCCCCCCGATGACCCTCTTCAAAATGGATAAATATAGGTTTCTTCTCAAATACTTAATTGCTAGGATACTGGTTATCAACACATAATCTGGATCATTTTTGACCCTCTAGAGCTTTTTATTTCTTTTTAAAACAGCTTATATCACATAGTTCCTAAAATAATTACTGGAGGGAAAAAGTCATGAGCAGGTTAACAAGGGGCAGGGCCTAGGCACTTACACTTTTTAGAAGCCTAGACTCTCTTTTCTGCTTCGGGTTGAAGATTTACAATACTGTAAAGTTTTCACATTTGGAAGGCAAATTTTTTTTCTTTCTAAAAGTAAAGTGTGGAGAAATTTAAGGGCAACAGAGATACATGGACCTCCCTATAAATAATATGTATCTTTGCTATTATTATTTCTACAATAAAACAACAATAATTATAGTTGCTATAGTTGCAGTCTGGTGCCCAGAACGTTCCTCTCATAATAAATACCAACACTGATCTAGGCTCTTCTCAACATTCTCAGTAGAGGTTTTTTTGTTTTGTTTTTTTAAAGGAAGAAGAAAGAAAGGAAAGAAAGGAAAGAAAGAAAGAAAGAAAGAAAGAAAGAAAGAAAGAAAGAAAGAAAGAAAGAAAGAAAAAACAAAACACTGATAATGTTGCTATCCTGGTAATATGACCTCTCCCTATGCAACTTTTGAAGGGTAAATATTATTCTACATAAGCTTGATACTTTTCTAACAAAGCACTTTTATTAACAGAGTTAATATTGTTACAAAATAACTGTGTTTTGCTCCACTGGCCCCACCAATTATCATTCCCCATTAGAGACATGGGCTGTATGTACAGCCATGCATCAGGAAGACTGACCAGGTCCCTATGTTCTGCCTGTACAAGATAACATACAAAACATGGAGTAACTGCAAAGAAAGGCCTGTTCCAGAAATTTACATCAGGATAACGTAAACACAATCCATTAGAGTGTCAGAGCAATTTAACTGCTTGGGTCCTACCATAAATGAAGGATGCCTTAGAGAAATACTTTTTATAGTTACATGTTACTGTCCAACAAATGTCCCATTCCATGAAAAAAATCCTCTAACATTGAATTTAAAGGCACATAAAATCGGGGCGCCTGGGTGGCTCAGTCGGTTGAGCATCAGGACTCTTGATTTTGGCTCAGGTCCTAATCTCAGGGTCCTGAGTTCAAGCCCCACATCATGCTCCCTGCTCAGCGGGGAGTCTGCTTGAGAGTCTCTGATTCTCTCTCTCTCTCACTCTGCCCCTCTCCCCTCTAAAATAAATAAATAAATCTTAAAAAAAAAAAAACACATAAAATCTGCTCATAATTATTGGTCATGGTCAGGAAGAAACAATGCTTTCAATTCATCAAACACTTAATAAATGGCAAGGATATTCAAAACACCATACATACAGAGGTGATTAATGTAAGCTTCCCTTTCTTTTTTTTTTTTTATTTTTTATTTTTAAAGATTTTATTTATTTATTTGAGAGAGAGAATGAGATAGAGAGAGAGCATGAGAGGGGGGAGGGTCAGAGAGAGAAGCAGACTCCCTGCTGAGCAGGGAACCCGATGTGGGACTCGATCCCGGGACTCCAGGATCATGACCTGAGCCGAAGGCAGTCGCTTAACCAACTGGGCCACCCAGGCACCCTAAGCTTCCCTTTCTTAAGGAGCTTAAAAGCTAGTGTGGAAAAAAAAGAAACATGAACAAATGAACTGTAAGATCAGGTATAATGTGATTTATCCTGTGATACACAGAATGCTAGGGAAAAGTAGACAAGAAAAGTTATTCATTTCATGGAGTATGTCTCATTTGATAATCATTGTATAATGAGGGCCTCTTATGAGTAAGGGCACAGAGACAGAACTAAATCCATCGTCACCTGAAACCACAGGCTGGCTACAGATCCAAGAGTTTAGCAAACAAACAAAAAGCATCTATGTAAGAATCAATTGGCTATGCAGAATTTAAAATATAGGGTATAAATACAGGGTATTGTATATTTTATTATAATCTTAAACTTGTCCTATTTCTCCTTTTATTAGTTAGTTTTATAACAAACTCAAGTATGTACATACATACTTTTTTTTTTTTTTTGGAGAGCTTGTTATTAAAGAGCAAGACACCATAAAATATTAATGCCACCAGTAATCAAGGCATTAGAAGAGTCAAGAAAGTTATTTACCTTTAATAGCAGCAAACAGCAGGGACTTGACCTTAATAGCAGTTTCCATCAACCAGGTGTGTCAGTCATGCCATTTTTCATGAAATGAAACAAGATATTCCAGTTTTTGCTGGGATCTATTGACTAGTCATATTTAAAGGGTCCCGATGATCTTAGGATCTTTATGACTATAATTGGGCCCTAACCTCACTGGCGGCTCCTTGGTTCCCTAAGCAGTAAAACAAATGGATTGTATGACATTGTTTCTAAAGACTCTTCTAACTGCAATCCCAAAAATCTATGGATCACTGGGATTGAGTTCAATATTAAAAGCAATAAAGGAAAGAACTTCTTTTTTCATGGAAAAACCTAGCACCTGAGGTTTTTATTCTTAAAATTTTTATAAAGCCTCACTTGCCATGGAGTCTTTGACTACTGAGTGATTTGCCTTGACACAGTTACTCTGGTAAAAACTTTAAGTGGAATCACAGCTAAATCTCAATTTTCTTTCAAGTTACTTCAAAAATACTAGAAACGCTTCCAACAGTACAAATAAAAATGAGATTAGTAGGTTATACTCCAAATTTTCAATATTAACCTCATATTGGAAAATCATAATAATCAAGGGTACTTAACTAGCTAGGATATTACAGTTCGAAAGCTGGCTGCAGTCTGTGAATCACTGGAGTGTCTTTTAGTTTTTAATCTGTATTGATTTTATTTCTATACTTCAAATTGACATAAGAGCTAGTCATGGCTTAGAAACAAGATTTGCAGCCCGTCCTTCCAAAGATCTATGTGGTAATGATAAACCCCGTGGTTGGAATCCATCAAGTTCACACTGAGCACTGTCCCTGGTGGGTGAGGAGTTGGTGCTGGACAATGCGTCTTTTCAAACCACCCAGAACAGAATCCGTAAACCCACAAGCAAATGATTTTCCACCGATCAAGTCCTATTTCATTCAAATACAGTTTAAAACTACATGGTGGAGGGCGCCTGGGTGGCTCAGATGGTTGAGCGTCTGCCTTCAGCTCAGGTCATGATCCCAGGGTCCTGGGATCGAGTCCCGCATCGGGCTCCCTGCTCCTTGGGAGCCTGCTTCTCCCTCTGCTTCTCTCTCTCTC
The DNA here is from genome assembly GCF_054177405.1 of Leptonychotes weddellii. Classification (NCBI taxonomy): domain Eukaryota; kingdom Metazoa; phylum Chordata; class Mammalia; order Carnivora; family Phocidae; genus Leptonychotes; species Leptonychotes weddellii. Next base: position 92,795,190 of record NC_138369.1, on the reverse strand, counting down.
ATGAATAAAGAATTGAAATCTTAAAAAAAAAAAAAAAAAACTACATGGTGGAATAAATGCAGTAATTTTATCAACCTAAAACATTTTACCTTTAAGATTATGATGATGCAGCTTTACTTGTGCTACTAGAATTAAAAAAAAAAAAAAGTTCAAGAAATAAAATGGCCAATGTTCTACCATGATGGCTGAGTTAAAACTTATAATGCTATTACATAATTTCGTGTTGAGTCTCAAGACAATATTCATTAAATAACTGGAAATGTATGAAGCAGTATCCTTTTAAGGAGTTTTGTCATAAGATAAACACGTTTTAGTGATCAAATCACTTTCAGAATGCTTGTAACTTGAGATTTCATTTTTCTTCCAACAGTGACCTGTTTTTCTCTAGAACAGTTACTCAGAAAAATATTTTCAGCTAGTCATAAGAATGACTTCCTTAGAAGCCCTTTCCTTTGTACTATTAAACAGTCTGGAAAATTGCTTGCTTGACTCATTCATGCTGTCAAAATATAGTACAGGCTAAGGCTGACCATCCATTTTCCATTTCCTAGAACAACACATGCAATTTATGTATGAAGTTCTAAAGTAAGAGCATTTGGGGTTTTAGTACCACTTTCATGTGTTGATAGTTTATAAAACTATATCCACACAGGCTATGCATTTGCTATGTCTGAGGACTGCCGCTTACGGAAGAAAAGTTACACACATTTAAATCCATTATCCTTAAAAGGTAAAAGGTCAAATGAACAGAAGAAGGTCTCTAAGTTTTAATAGACTACCATCACTTTTAATTTCAGGGCTACAAATGAGAATCAATTAGAAATTCAAAGAGAACATTTATAATAAGAGTCATTTGGAGATTACTCTATTTGGAGTTATTTGGCAATTCTAAGAAATACAATATGTAAAAAAAATATGAAATTCTGTCCAAAACAAGAAGTTATGAAGTCAACCAGGTCATCAATGTAACTCCACATTTGTTGACACACATTTTAAGACTTAAAAGTAACACTTTTTCTTTTACCAACTGGCTATTACAATTAATAGAAAAGAGATTGCAAAATGAAAGGTATACAATAAATGGAAACCTGCTAATTATAATCAACATACACCAAATAGCATTTTTTTTAGGGAACAGAGATCATAGGGAATGTCATTTAGAGAGAAAAAATATTTTTGAATCAGAAATCTAATGAAGACATTAATGAAATGAAGTGACTCCACCTTCTAACTATGAATAAGAAATTACTAAGTAGGTGAGATTATTTTGTTTTCCTAAATCATGTTTTAAGATTTATCTACAGTGCTAATCAAAAAGCAAAGCCAGCTCTGTGTGAGACTCTGGAGCATGCGAAGATTTCCAGATGGTTTTATCCTTAGGAGAAAAAAACATCTTCTATATAGATTGAGAAGTCATGGCAAAAATACTATGTTTCCTGAACCTCTCAGCAATGTTAAAAGAGCGATTGTTAACCAGGAGCATATAGCTGTTTAAAAATATATTTGGCCCTGTTTCTTGGTTTGGACTCCAAGTGAGTAAGTCTAGCTGGTAGGGCAAGTGGTGATGGGGAGGAGAGGGGGGGAATATACTTTTCCAAGTCTTTTTTGCTTTGTGCCGGAAGCCTGGAAAAGTACCCGAGATGCTGTTTGGCACACAGTGGGCATGCCACGTAAGCTGTTGACTCACTTGGAATTAAGTGGATCCTACTGTTAGTATGGCTGATCACTAGACAAGGGAAAGGTTTAGGTCTAGTAGGTATTTGGAGCATAAGTGGTCCAACTGGCACCATCTCTTATATACTGTGTTCAATCCTGAGCTTTTCATATTTCTACTGTTAAAGTTCTGAACTGGGAGGTCTTTTGAGGCCAGGATTTTAATAAGCATTTCAAAAAAAAAAAAACTGTTGTAATTGTTTATGTTCCCCCATTCTTCAAAAATCATAGGCTAGCCAAATAAACCAGAGGTAACGAAATGTTTTAGATCAAAAAACCCTGGAAGGTATTAACACAGGGAGAGGGTGGTCCTCCAATCATTCTGAAGCAAATGTATTTTGAAAAAGTAAGCAAACTTAAACTTTGAGGTCATAATTCTAGGAAGGATTAATAAAGAACACCTTTATTAACATGAAAGTCACTTTCATCATCAGTATCCCAATATTGTTTCCTAACTTAGTATTTCCATAAGAGAGAGAAAAAGAGAGGGACAGAGAGAGAGAGAAAGAGAGAGAGAGAATGCACAAGTGCATGCTCTTCAACTGTTGATATTATCTGTAGAGACTTGTCTGCTGGAAAATGTTTCTTTAACTTTGGTTTGGCTCCTACCTTGGAGCTGATGGGAAATAAAAACTTTTCCATGGATTAGAGCCAACTGAGCTGCTAAAACAAAAGGTAACATTCATCAGTGAACCATGGTACCATGATCTCATTCTGAAGGTTAATTTTTTTTACCTTAAGTGTGGACTGTCTAAAGTTTGGAAAAGTTAAACAATTAATGTTAAAGAAACTAAGTAAATATGAGCCTTATCTTACATGTTGTTATTTACATGGAAAAAATCTTTTTTAACTATGAAACATGAAAGAAAACAGTCGATAAAAAGAACTCATTTGATTCCTAGCTTATTTTGCTTAACTTTCTATCTCCGCAATCCCCCCAAAATATGAGTGCCCCAGACACATATACATCCTGCTTATTATTTCTACTTATATCCAGTAATATGTAGTTTCAACAGGAAACCATTCTTAAGGAGAAGTGAATTTTTATCAATAAAACATGAGCATCTGAAGGTGGTACCCACCTTGATTTTTAAAAGAAAATCCCAGGTTTTACCCATCTGCTCACTAAATATCAATTGACCATTTAATTCCAGGAAGGCCTTACTGCATAATTTTTGGCATCTTCTAAAAAGCTGAAGACAGATTTTACCCTCCCTGCCTCAGAGGTCCTCCTGTACTTTCTCCTAATTCTTTCACATGTTAAAAGCCTAAATGGCCAACTCAATTAAACAGACTGTAAGCATCTCCTTTGAACATATATTTGATCTTTTTCAACATCAAGTAATACAACTAACTCATTGCCACATACTAAATCAATGCACAGCAGAAGAGAATGGGCAATAATCGATATCCTTAACAATAAGGCAGTGGCATGGCTCAGTAAATCAAACAGTAAATGCACAACTCATATTCTGGATTAGGATGTAACAAAATTTCTACACAACTGCAAAGGAAATACTGAAGCTAGCCATGGGAAACCACTAGGCTGTATTATTCCTGAAGAACCAGTAAAATCACAAAGCTGGGTTTTCCCCTACTTGCTGCCAAAAGATATACTCACCTATGTCTAACCAAAGTCAAAAGTCTCAAGCTCGCGAATTAGGCAGCACCTTTAAATACACTGGAGCAAAAGAGACCATTTCACAGGACTAGAATTGGATCCCTATCAATTCAGAGTAACAGTGAAAGGGGGGAAAATAAGGATATGGTAAATGGAATATCATGACCCTGGATACTTCTTTACGCCTTTGAAGAAGTAAGTGGTAGATATTTCACCAAGTAAGTTTATATAGGCCTAGAAAGAACGAAGTAGGGATAGTGCAAATCACGAAAAAGTGGGACTTTAATATTTAACCTTCTACTCTGTGCAAGTACTTTACTGAATAAACATCAATTTTATTTTTGAATAAGTCTTAGGTGAGTCTTTTAGGAAGAAATTTACTTAAATAATATAGTGTTTGAAATATCAAATGTGAATTATTTATTTTAGACCAGCATAGAGCTAAAGAGGCATTAGTTCTAAATGAAATTAAATTCAGAACAGATGGCTACAACCACTTTTTCATTCATGGATAACTGCATTTAGAAATGGGTTTCCATCCCTAGACAATGAGATAAACACTGAATTATTTCATTAATCCTACCCCCAATGAGTTTAACGTCAAGGGGCACACATGTTGAGAGGCTAACGGGCATCTCCTCTTGATAACACGTAAGTAAAAAAGCTAGGATGTGATACTGCACATTCATATACATCATCCAGATAAAAGTTGTTTTTAATTTTTTAATCAAATAATGGATAGATACTTTTGGGACAATATGCGAATTGATGTGATTACTTATTCTGACATAAGGCAAGTTCCTCTCATATGGGGAGAGATAACTCAGACTGAATTCCAGCACTGGGACAAGAACCACCACACTAGCAGCTACCACGTATATAGAGTATTTACAATGAGTGAGACACTGCATCAAGTGACCTGGATTATATAACTGATATCACCGACTCCACACGAACCTTCAAAGCAGGTATTCTGAGCAACCTTTTATAGAGGAGGCGCAAAGTGACTGACACCCAGTCAGTAAGAAGTAACTGATGAAACCAAACCCAGATCCAGCTGAATTCATGCTTTGGGCTCTTAACCAGCTCTTACTCTTTGCCATAAACATTTTTGCGTTTGGCTTTTGCAATTATCCTGGAGATCCTATTTTGATGAAAAATTCCAAGGTAGCGTTGGGACTAAGCGAAAACCACCAATGGCCATTTTCTCCTTATTCCTGGCACCAATATTTATTTGCTATAAAGTAATATTCATTATAAATTTCATCCCAAAGAAAAGAACACAGAGGCCAATCCAGACATTCAGAAAAGATCAATCAATCAATCAACCAAGCTAATACGAAAGCAAACTCATGAAGAATATGCCCAGAGAAATAAAGTCAAAGAACAAAAAATACTGCTCACTTTTTCCTGTGATCAATTTTGTCCTAGACATGAAATAAGTTTGACTTTTACTCTGTTTGAATTTATATATCAAAGACAATTGTGTCAAGAAACATTCTAACTAGCTGTTCAACTAAACTGATACATTCAAGAAAATGGCCCCAAGGCTGGGAGTTTCTAATCATTCAAAGAAAGAATCCTCGTAATACTTGTTATTGATGTTAAAGGTTGTCTGTTCGCTTTTCTCCACGCTATCATTCATCCAAATGAACTGCTCTGTGAGAATATATATTTCCCACAGGGCATTTTAAATCATATAATGAACATTAATATTTGAGATACATCTCTTGACTGTCCAGAATTACAATTTAAACTAATATTTACTAATACCCATGAAGCCCAGGTATTTTATATTCTTAAATCCATGTTTTTCTGAGAACAAACATGCTCTTTCTGCCATATCACAAACAAAATGCAATCAGTGATGCTTATATTTACATAGTCATTTTTATTCCAATTACACAGAATGTGAAAGTCTTAAGAAGAATAGTATGAGCTATTTTAAAATTGAAGTGTTCATGTGGAAACATTTCCTCTCACTGGATCTAGATACTTCAGTAATATTAATATAATAGTTGCTATACAAATATACAAAGAACTAAAATGAACTACTAAAATTTTATTCCCAGCTAAATTTTAAACTATATTAAAAAGTTATTATAAATACATGAGTGAGACATACGCTATAGAGACCTATAACATAAACCATTGCAAAAGAGGTAGGTGAATGGTTTCCTCTAGATTTTAACTTTATATAGTATAACTTACCAAGACTTACAAATGCTTTTAAGCATATTTTTTTGGCTTTTTACCAATATTATCACAAATGCCCAGGAAAACTCATAAAATAAGAATGAAATCTCAGCCTCCCACAAAATAACATCTCATGCATTAGAAAAATATGCATTATACTATTTCTCTGAATAAGAAAGCATATTCTATCTTATGCCAAAAAAAAAAAAAAGGTAGTTATGAAATGAAAATCTCCTTATCTGGTGCCCTTTATAAACTTCCCTTCCAAACTTTGTCTTGGAATCCTGAAATTCTCATTTGTTTTTTTTTCCCCCACAGCAGCCTCTTATTCTGATGTGCTAAATTGATTCCAGTCTGGCATGACTTCCAAAATTCTTCCTGATCTAACGCTTAAGTTCTCGACATTATCAGACAGCTAGTTAAAATTTTAATATAAATTTCCCATGTTAGGTGAAAAAAAAAATCTCATTAGTGATTATTCAGGGATGGTTTTCTGAATTACGAAAACTGGGAGTGATCATGATTTAAAAACTAGAGTTGTCTTAAATGCAGGCAATTACAGCGACTCAACAAATACTTGCCCAACTGTGTCCATCATTCGAAAAGGTGGGCTAACCAATAATGAACACTGTATTTCGTCGGCACGAGGTCATGGTGTCGGGCTTCCTAATACTGCCCAGCTTTGACTCGTGAAACTTGGAGCGCAGGCTGAGGGCATAGGCTCTGAAGACAGGCTAATACAAACACACAGTTTCTTCTGCAACACACATCACCGTAGCTGAAATTCATCTGCTCTTCCTACACTGACTACGTAACAGTTTACAGTGTTTTTCCTAACAAACCTCCTCAGACACACATGAGGACATTTAATGCCTAGTTACGTTTTACATGGGCAAATTTGTGTTCTACTGGGAAATTTTAAAATTAAAGAACAGAAGTGTTAGGGCGCCTGGGTGGCTCAGTTGGTTAAGCGACTGCCTTCGGCTCAGGTCATGATCCTGGAGTCCCGGGATCGAGTCCCGCATCGGGCTCCCTGCT